>NC_060189.1:17285028-17382528 GCF_021184085.1 Oncorhynchus gorbuscha | reverse complement strand
ACACACCAAACATGTGGAAGAAGGTGCTCTGGTCAGATGAAACCAAAATTGAACTTTTTGGCAACAATGCAAAACGTTATGTTTGGCGTAAAAGCAACACAGCTCATCACCCTGAACACATCATCCCCACTGTCAAACATGGTGGTGGCAGCATCATGGTTTGGGCCTGCTTTTCTTTAGCAGGGACAGGGAAGATGGTTAAAATTGATGGGAAGATGGATGGAGCCAAATTTTATTTGATTTTTTATTTCACCTTTATTTAACCAGGTAGGCTAGTTGAGAACAGGTTCTCATTTGCAACTGCGACCTGGCCAAGATAAAGCATAGCAGTGTGAACAGACAACACAGAGTTACACATGGAGTAAACAATTAACAAGTCAATAACACAGTAGAAAAAAAGGGGAGTCTATATTCAATGTGTGCAAAAGGCATGAGGAGGTAGGTGAATAATTACAATATTGCAGATTAACACTGGAGTGATAAATGATCAGATGATGATATTGGTGTGCAAAAGAGCAGAAAAGTAAATAAATAAAAACTGTGGGGATGAGGTAGGTGAAAATGGGTGTGCTATTTACCAATAGATTATGTACAGCTGCAGCGATCGGTTAGCTGCTCAGCTAGCTGATGTTTGAAGTTGGTGAGGGAGATAAAAGTCTCCAACTTCAGCGATTTTTGCAATTCGTTCCAGTCATTCTGGAAGAAACCCTGATGGAGTCTGCAAAAGACCTGAGACTGGGACGGAGATTTGTGTTCCAACAAGACAATGATCCAAAACATAAAGCAAAATCTACAATGGAATGGTTCAAAAATAAACATATCCAGGTGTTAGAATGGCTAAGTCAAAGTCCAGACCTGAATCCAATCGAGAATCTGTGGAAAGAACTGAAAACTGCTGTTCACAAATGCTCTCCATCCAACCTCACTGAGCTAGAGCTGTTTTGCAAGGAGGAATGGGAAAAAAAATTCAGTCTCTCGATGTGCAAAACTGATAGAGACATACCCCAAGCGACTTACAGCTGTAATCGCAGCAAAAGGTGGCGCTACAAAGTATTAACTTAAGGGGGCTGAATAATTTTGCACGCCCAATTTTTCAGTTTTTGATTTGTTAAAAAAGTTTGAAATATCCAATAAATGTCGTTCCACTTCATGATTGTGTCCCACTTGTCGTTGATTCTTCACAAAAAATACAGTTTTATATCTTTATGCTTGAAGCCTGAAATGTGGCAAAACGTCGCAAAGTTCAAGGGGGCCGAATACTTTCGCAAGGCACTGTATAGTTTCTTACGTTTTACCCGATCATATAATAGCATGCAAATTGTTTGACGTAATATGCTCTAATAATCCTGACAGGTTTCACTTCTGCTCACTGGAGATGCATTGTCCCAATCCTCATATGAGTATCAGGACTGCTGGATGGCCTGTTTCACACATAGGCTACTCACATGGCCAAAGCCTCACTGCCTAACCTTGTGTCACGTTTGTCATACGAATGAGACCAAGGTGCAGCGTGGTATGTGTACATTCTAATTTATTAAAGGAATGAACACTGAACAAACTAACAAAACAAACCGTGAAGCTAATATGAATAGTGCAAACAGGCAACTAAACGTAGAACAAGATCCCACAAACACCAAAGGGAAATGGCTACCTAAATATGATCTCCAATCAGAGACAACGATTAACAGCTGCCTCTGATTGGGAACCATATCAGGCCACCCTAAACATACAAATCACCTAGACCTACAAAACCCTAGACATACAAAAACCCTAGACAATACAAAACCCTAGACAATACCAAAACTAACGTAACCACCCTAGTCTCACCCTGACCTAACCAAAATATAAAGAAAACAGAGATATCTCAGGTCAGGGCGTGACACCTAGGTATAGAATGTATGAATGGCTCTATGTCCTCTCTGATCCCCATCCCCAGCACCATCATCCGGACAATTCTGGATCACAATGAAAATGAGAGTCTAAAACTTCTTAATAATATAACAATGGTGTTAGACCAAAAATATGTTAATGTTATTTATCTGCAATCGTTTCTCTCCAGAATTTCAGCAGTCTTTAGGAATAAGAAATAGGCCTTCTCTATGTATGTTGTATAATGTGATTATGTTATTTGTTATTGCATTTCCTGGGTAAGCAGAACCAATTAATGAATGTGCATTGTCCCTCAGCACATTCATATTCTGAACACAGTGTCTGTGTGTGTTATCTGAGCTGCAGCACACCTCAGTGGAGCTCTGTTCTGTTCTGATATGCTCTACTCTGCTCTGTTCTGCTCTGTTCTGCTATGCTCTGTTCTGCTCTGCTTTGTTCTGTTCTGTTCTGCTCTGCTCTATTCTGCTCTGCTCTGCTCTGCTCTGTTCTGTTCTGCTCTGCTCTGCTCTGTTCTGCTCTGTTCTTTTCTTCTCTTTTCTGCTCTGTTATGGTCTGTTATGTTCTCTTCTGCACTGCTTTGTTCTGTTTTGTTCTATTCTCCTCTGTTCTGTTCGGTTCTGCTCTGTTCTGTTTTGGTCTGTTCTGCTCTGTTCTGCTGTGCTCTGTTATGTTCTGTTCTGCTTTGGTCTGTTCTGTTCTGCTGTGCTCTGTTATGTTCTGTTCTGTTCTGCTCTGCTCTGCTCTGCTCTGTTATGTTTTGCTCTGTTCTGTTCTACTCTTCTTTGTTCTGTTTTGCTCTGCTCTGCTCTGCTCTGTTCTGCTTTGGTCTGTTCTGTTCTGCTGTGCTCTGTTCTGCTTTGTTCTGTTCTGCTCTGCTCTGCTCTGCTCTGCTCTGCTCTGTTCTGCTTTGGTCTGTTCTGTTCTGCTGTGCTCTGTTCTGCTTTGTTCTGTTCTGCTCTGTTCTGCTTTGGTCTGTTCTGTTCTGTTCTGCTGTGCTCTGTTATGTTTTGCTCTGTTCTGTTCTACTCTTCTTTGTTCTGTTTTGCTCTGTTCTGCTCTGCTCTGCTCTATTCAGCTGTGCTCTGTTTTGCTGTGCTATGTCCTGCTCTTGTCTGTTCTGCTCTGTTCAGCTCTGTTCTTATTTGGTCTGTTCTTCTTTGGTCTGTTCTGCTCTGTTCTTTTCTGCTCTGTTTTGCTCTGTTCTGTTCTACTCTTCTCTGTTCTGTTTTGCTCTGTTCTGCTCTGCTCTATTCTGCTGTGCTCTGTTTTGCTGTGCTCTGTTCTGCTCTGTCTATTCTGATATGTTCTGTTCTGTTCTGCTCTGTTCTGCTTGGTTCTATTCTGTTATGTGTGTGAGGGATAATCTAGTCCCTGTTTTATGCTGAGGAAGGCAGCTGCAGCCAGCAGTACATCTATCTCGTATGGATGCTGTGGCATTGAGTCCTCCTGCACCCCTCCCTTCCTCACGGGCGCCACCTTTGACCCTTGCATGGGGGGTAGAGGAGAGGCCAATATGAAGCTGTCCTGTGCAAATCCAGAGCCAATTCACTGTAAGAGATCTGTGTGTGTGTTTGTGAGTGAGTGTGTGTGTGCTCGTGTACATGTGTGTGTGTGCATTTCCTGTATTTCCAAACTCCTTTCCCCTTCCGGTGAGGAGGCTTGTTTTACAATTATCTGTCCTCTCGTTTAGTGTTGGGGTTTGTTTTGACGAAGAGAGAGGGAGATGGAAAGAAAAACATAGAAAGGAGAGAGACAGACAAGGGTGAGAAGGACAGATAAAGATAGAGGGATATAGAGAAAGCTTACGAGCAAAGAAATCCCCAATGTGAATGGTATCTGTCTGTGTGTGCTTGCGTTCATGCCTGTGTGTGTGTGTGTGTGTGTGTGTGGAATAGAAATCCCCAGTGCTGGTGACAGTGTCTGTCTCGTCTGTTGTCTGGCAGCCCTGCCACTGGCCTATGGTTGCCAAGATACAGGGTGTTTCTCCTGACATTTGGTGAACCGTTGAAATAAGACGAGAGGGGATGCTATTCACTCAACTGCTGCTTAAATGCCCCACGGTGAACACTCACTATCACCCTGCTCCTACTGAAAATGAACATTTTACACATGATTCTCAGAACAATTATAGTTACAAATGTGTACCAAAGTGATGATGTTATTGTTCTCATTTCTTCTATTCTATTCTATTTGTTTCTATTCTATTCTATTTGTTTCTATTCTATTCTATTTATTTCTATTATTTTCTATTCTATTTTTACCTGCTGTGGGTCTTTACATAGGAGAGTTATATGAGAGGATAGTTGTAAAGGCCGGCAACAGGGACTCAACTGTGTCACGGAGCTCCACTGGAGGAGAGTGAGCAGAGATACAGCTCTGTTGGTGTACTGTACACTGTGTGTCCTGCCTCCACTGTCGACTGGAACGACAAATTAACCAGTTTGCAGTTGGTGAAATCTACATACTGTAACATGCCATAGTTCAGACAACCCAATGGTCTTGACGTTTCATTGGAATAAGACCCTCCCCGTCCAATCCTTGTTCTATCCTACTCTCTTTATAAAAATCCCTGCCCTATCCTACTCTCTTCATAAACATTCCTGCCCTATCCTACTCTCTTCATGAACATCCCTGCCCTATCCTACTCTCTTCATAAACATCTCTACCCTATCATATTCCCTTCATAAACATCCCTGCCCTATCATACTCTCTTCATAAACATCTCTGCCCTATCCTACTCTCTTCATGAACATCTCTACTCTCTTCAATAACATCCCTCCTACTCTCTTCATAAACATCCCTGCCCTATCATACTCTCTTCAATAACATCCCTGCCCTATCCTACTCTCTTCATAAACATCCCTGCCCTATCATACTCTCTTCACAAACATCCCTGCCCTATCCTACTCTCTTCAATAACATCCCTGCCCTATCCTACTCTCTACATAAACATCCATGCCCTATACTACTCTCTTCAATAACATCCCTGCCCTATCTTACTCTCTTCATAAACATCCCTGCCCTATCATACTCTCTTCAATAACATCCCTGCCCTATCCTACTCTCTTCATAAACATCCCTGCCCTATCCTACTCTCTTCATAAACATCCCTGCCCTATACTACTCTCTTCAATAACATCCCTGCCCTATCCTACTCTCTTCATAAACATCCCTGCCCTATCATACTCTCTTCAATAACATCCCTGCCCTATCCTACTCTCTTCATAAACATCCCTGCCCTATCATACTCTCTTCACAAACATCCCTGCCCTATCCTACTCTCTTCAATAACATCCCTGCCCTATCCTACTCTCTTCATAAACATCCATGCCCTATACTACTCTCTTCAATAACATCCCTGCCCTATCTTACTCTCTTCATAAACATCCCTGCCCTATCATACTCTCTTCAATAACATCCCTGCCCTATCCTACTCTCTTCATAAACATCCCTGCCCTATCCTACTCTCTTCATAAACATCCCTGCCCTATACTACTCTCTTCAATAACATCCCTGCCCTATCCTACTCTCTTCAATAACATCCCTGCCCTATCTTACTCTCTTCATAAACATCCCTGCCCTATCATACTCTCTACACAAACATCCCTGCCCTATCCTACTCTCTACACAAACATCCCTGCCCTATCGTATACCACTCTACTCTCTCCTATATCTCTGTTTAATACCACTCTACACTCTCCTTTATCTCTGTCTAATAACACTATACTCTCTCCTATATCTCTGTCTAATACCCCTCTACTCTCTCCTATATCTCTGTGTAATACCCCTCTACTCTCTCCTATATCTCTGTGTAATACCCCTCTTCTCTCTCCTATATCTCTTTTGTAATACCTCTCTACTCTCTCCTATATCTCTGTGTAATACCCCTCTACTCTCTCCTTTATATCTGTGTAATACCACTCTACTCTCTCATATATCTCTTTTGTAATACCTCTCTACTCTCTCCTATATCTCTGTGTAATACCCCTCTACTCTCTCCTTTATATCTGTGTAATACCCCTCTACTCTCTCCTTTATATCTGTGTAATACCTCTCTACTCTCTCCTATATCTCTGTGTAATACCCCTCTACTCTCTCCTATATCTCTGTGTAATACCCCTCTACTCTCTCCTATATCTCTGTGTAATACCTCTCTACTCTCTCCTATATCTCTGTGTAATACCCCTCTACTCTCTCCTATATCTCTGTGTAATACCCCTCTACTCTCTCCTATATCTATGTGTAATACCCCTCTACTCTCTCCTATATCTCTAATACCCCTCTCTCTCCTATATCTCTTTTGTAATACCTATATCTCTACTCTCTCCTATATCTCTGTGTAATACCCCTCTACTCTCTCCTATATCTCTTTTGTAATACCTCTCTACTCTCTCCTATATCTCTGTGTAATACCCCTCTACTCTCTCCTATATCTCTTTTGTAATACCTCTCTACTCTATCCTATATCTCTGTGTAATACCCCTCTACTCTCTCCTATATCTCTTTTGTAATACCTCCTATATCTCTACTCTACTCTCTCCTATATCTCTGTGTAATACCCCTCTACTCTCTCCTATATCTCTGTGTAATACCCCTCTACTCTCTCCTATATCTCTTTTTTAATACCCCTCTACTCTCTCCTATATCTCTGTCTAATACCCCTCTACTCTCTCCTATATCTCTTTTGTAATACCTCTCTACTCTATCCTATATCTCTGTGTAATACCCCTCTACTCTCTCCTATATCTCTGTGTAATACCCCTCTACTCTCTCCTATATCTCTTTTGTAATACCTCTCTACTCTCTCCTATATCTCTGTGTAATACCCCTCTACTCTCTCCTATATCTCTGTGTAATACCCCTCTACTCTCTCCTATATCTCTGTAATACCCCTCTACTCTCCCCTATATCTCTTTTGTAATACCCCTCTACTCTCTCCTATATCTCTGTGTAATACCCCTCTACTCTCTCCTATATCTCTGTGTAATACCCCTCTACTCTCTCCTATATCTCTTTTGTAATACCTCTCTACTCTCTCCTATATCTCTGTGTAATACCCCTCTACTCTCTCCTATATCTCTGTGTAATACCCCTCTACTCTCCCCTATATCTCTTTTGTAATACCCCTCTACTCTCTCCTATATCTCTGTGTAATACCCCTCTACTCTCTCCTATATCTCTGTCTAATACCCCTCTACTCTCTCCTATATCTCTTTTGTAATACCTCTCTACTCTCTCCTATATCTCTGTGTAATACCCCTCTACTCTCTCCTATATCTCTTTTGTAATACCCCTCTACTCTCTCCTTTATATCTGTGTAATAACACTCTACTCTCTCCTATATCTCTGTCTAATACCCCTCTACTCTCTCCTATATATCTGTGTAATAGCACTCTACTCTCTCCTATATCTCTGTCTAATACCCCTCTACTCTCTCCTATATCTCTGTGTAATACCCCTCTACTCTCTCCTATATCTCTGTGTAATACCCCTCTACTCTCTCCTATATCTCTGTGTAATACCCCTCTACTCTCTCCTATATCTCTGTCTAATACCCCTCTACTCTCTCCTATATCTCTTGTGTAATACCCCTCTACTCTCTCCTATATCTCTATATTTGTAATACCCTCTCCTATATCTCTGTGTAATCTACTCTCTCCTATATCTCTGTGTAATACCCTATATCTCTACTCTCTCCTTTATATCTGTGCAATAGCACTCTACTCTCTCCTATATCTCTGTGTAATACCCCTCTACTCTCTCCTATATCTCTGTGTAATACCCCTCTACTCTCTCCTTTATATCTGTGTAATAGCACTCTACTCTCTCCTATATCTCTGTGTAATACCTCTCTACTCTCTCCTATATCTCTGTGTAATACCCCTCTACTCTCTCCTTTATATCTGTGTAATAGCACTCTACTCTCTCCTATATCTCTGTGTAATACCCCTCTACTCTCTCCTTTATATCTGTGTAATACCCCTCTACTCTCTCCTATATCTCTGTCTAATACCCCTCTACTCTCTCCTATATCTCTGTGTAATACCCCTCTACTCTCTCATATATCTCTGTGTAATACCCCTCTACTCTCTCCTATATCTCTGTGTAATACCCCCCTATTCCCCCTACTCCCTCCTATATCTCTGTGTAATACCCCTCTACTCTCTCCTATATCTCTGTGTAATACCACTCTACTCCCTCCTGTATCTTTGTGTTATTTCCATTTGAAAGCAGAAAACAGAGGTCCTGGCAGAGACCCAGCTCTATCGTAACTGCAGCTGTGAGCCCTTGGGGATCATTCACTCCTAGCCCTCAGGCTCTCCTGCTCTCAAACACGCTATTTAAACAGGGATGGGTGAATGCTTCTACTGAACACCAGGGTATTCCAATCACTTCAGTCCGTCCTTCCCACTAACCTTAGAATCTAGAGGATTTTAATTCAGGAGTAAACAAGAGGAACACCAAAAGGTCCCCAGATAGACTAAAATTGTCTATTTGTTTGACAGACTGCATATCAAAGTATACATAGTCTGTAAGTAACTACTGTCATGTGAGAAACACCATTCTGATCAACTGTCGATGTCAGTCAGCTGTACCGTTATGGTGTTATGACATTCACAATAACAGAGCATGCATAATGCTCACCTTGTGTATAGTAGAGACTCTGACAGTGATGTATGTGTGTGTATGCATGTTTAAATGTACGTACATGTGTGTGTGTTTGTGCATGATTGTGTAACTAGTTTGAAATGGAAAGCTAGTTAGCAGTGCAAGTCGCTAGTGTTTTAAATGGTGGCGTATCTCGCTCTGAGACCTGAAGGACACTGCCAGACCAAAAGTATGTGGACACCTGCTCGTCAAACATCTCATTCCAAAATCATGGGCATTAATATGGAGGGCATTGTCCAACTGAAACTAGAGGAATAAGGTTATTCAGCCACCAGCAAACTGTCTGCTCACAATCCCAAAGGTGTTTGGAAGTTGCAGAATCCACACTGATCTCGACAAACCTGGAGAATGTCCTGAAACAGTTATTCCCCAAACTTTTGGTAATGTAGAATGTCCACATACTTTTGGTAATGTAGTGCTTACTTCCTTGCTTTGACAAGGCCAAACAATTAGAACCAAGGAATGGCGGATCTTTAAAAAGTATATGAAAGGAACAATATATATCGGTATTGATCGATATTGCAAAGAGAGTATTAGATTGACAGCGGAGTCAATCACCACCTTCCGGAGACACCTGAAACCCCACCTCTTTAAGGAATACCTAGGATAGGATAAGTAATAATAATAATAATAATAATATATGCCATTTAGCAGACGCTTTTATCCACAGTCGTGTGTGCATACATTCTACGTATGGGTGGTCCCGGGATGAACCCACTACCCTGGCGTTACAAGCGCCATGCTCTACCAACTGAGCTACAGAAGGACCACAAGTAATCCTTCTCACCCCCCCCCTTTAAGATTTAGATGCACTATTGTAAAGTGACTGTTCTACTGGATGTCATAAGGTGTAAATGACTTAAATGTAAATGTATATATACTGCAGGTATTGGCTAACAATTTACACATCATGAATCCCTAACTTGAAAGAGTAAAAACAGATAGAAAATCTATATAAATGATAATGGACCTATTTTAAAACTACATCGCTTTTTCTGGCCAGCAAATTGCTTTTGAGGAAAAATCGGTCCTGGAAAATATATGTGCGGCCCTCCGTTGAATTTGGCCTTCAAACCAAAATGATGGTCCACCCCTGTTCTATGTGGTAATGCAAATGCCTTGACAAGTGAAGAGCATTTCAAGTATTTTCAGTTAGACTTTTCATTCTGCTCGTTCACCTAAAGATTTTTTGTATAGTAGCCATTATTGTGTTAAATAGACATAGGTGGGGGCCTCAGACTGCCCTCTGCCTAGGGCCTCCAAATCACTATGTCTGCTCTTGCACACACTTTCCCAGACATGGTGACTCACACATTCTTTGCTGAGTCAAGATGCTCAGGAATAAGTAACCATTTTTTGCACCTCCCTCTCTGCCTCACTATCTTCATCCATATCCCTTCCTCCCTTTCCTCTTTCCTCCAGAGTGGCGCAGAAATCCAAGGCACTCATAAATCCATCCCTCCCTATCTCTCTCCTCTTCTCCTCTCCCACTCCTTCAGCAGCACAGTCTCTCCTCTCTCCCCCTTCTAGGGGTTTTTCCTAGCCACAGTGCTTCTATACCTGCATTGCTTGCTGTTTGGGGGTTTAGGCTGGGTTTCTGTACAGCACTTTGTGACATCGGCTGATATTAAAATGACTTTTATAAATGCATTTGATTGATTGATTGATTTGATTGATCTCAGTGCAATAGGCGTCACTACAGTCCCTGGTTCGAATCCAGGATGTATCACATCCGGCCGTGATTGGGAGTCTCAGGATGGTGCACAATTGGCACCGCTTCGTCTGGGTTTGGCCGGGGTAAATAAGATAAGATAATTTGCTCTTAACTGGCTTGCCTAGTTAAATAAAGGTTAAACATAAATAAATACAAATCCCTACCTATCTCTCTCGCCTTCTCTCTACCTCCTTCAGCAGCACAGTCTCTCCTCTCTCCCTCCCTCAGCTGAACAGTCTCTCTCCTCTTTCCCTCCATCAGCTGAACAGTCTCTCTCCTCTCTGCCTCCCTCAGCTGAACAGTCTATCTCCTCTCTGCCTCCCTCAGCTGAACAGTCTCTCTCCTCTCTCCCTCCCTCAGCTGAACAGTCTCTCTCCTCTCTCCCTCCCTCAGCTGAACAGTCTATCTCCTCTCTGCCTCCCTCAGCTGAACAGCCTCTCTTCTCTCTCCCTCCCTCAGCTGAACAGTCTCTCTCCTCTCTCCCTCCCTCAGATGAACAGTCTCTCTCCTCACTCCCTCCCTCAGCTGAACAGTCTCTCTCCTCTCTCCCTCCCTCAGCTGAACAGTCTCTCTTCTCTCTCCCTCCCTCAGCTGAACAGTATTTCTCCTCTCTCCCTCCCTCAGCTGAACAGTCCCTCTTCTCTCTCCCTCCCTCAGCTGAACAGTCTCTCTCCCCACTCCATCCCTCAGCTGAACAGTCTCTCTTCTCTCTCCCTCCCTCAGATGAACAGTCTCTCTCCTCTCTCCCTCCCTCAGCTGAACAGTCTCTCTTCTCTCTCCCTCCCTCAGATGAACAGTCTCTCTCCTCTCTCCCTCCCTCAGCTGAACAGTCTCTCTTCTCTCTTGGTCGGCTGAACATCCGATGCCGGGTCCAATCGTGAGGGAGGCAGTGCAGACGTCATTAGCTTCTCTCTCTCTCTCTCTCTCTCTCTCTCTCTCTCTCTCTCTCTCTCTCTCTCTCTCTCTCTCTCTCTCTCTCTCACTCTATCTCTCTCTCTGTCTGTCTCTGTCTCTCTTTCACTCTCTCGCTCTCTCTCTCTCTATTCAATTCAAAGGGCTTTATTTGCATGGGAAACATATGTTTACATTGCCAAAGCAAGTGAAATATATAATAAACAAAAGTGAAATAAACAATAAAAAAGGAACAGTAAACATTACACTCATAAATGTTCAAAAGGAATAGAGGCATTTCAAATGTCATATTATGGCTATATACAGTGTATATACACTTTTCTGGATTTGGATAATTTGCCGGTATAGGCCTAATTCTGCTTTGCATGCATTATTTGGTGTTTTACACTGTACTCTGAGGATGTTTTTGCAGAGTCTGAATTTGATGTTTGTCCCATTTTGTGAATTATTGGTGGGTGAGCGGACCCCAGACCTCACAACCATATTGGGCAATGGGTTCTATGACTGATACAAGTATTTTTAGCCAGATTCTAATTGGTAGGATGCATTTGATATTCCTTTTGATAGCGTAGAAGTGTCAGATCTCCCCAAGGAGACGTGTGTGTGGAGTCAGTCGCAGGAGAAACAAGTTCCGAAGAAAAAGGGCGTTTATTTAACCTTTTTGGGATAGGGGGCAGCATTTTCACTTTTGGATAAATAGTAGGCCCAGAGTGAACTGCCTCCTACTCTGTCCCAGATGCTAATATATGCATATTATTAGTAGTATTGGATAGAAAACACTCTGAAGTTTCTAAAACTGTTTGAATGATGTCTGTGAGTATAACAGAACTCATATGGCAGGCGAAAACCTGAGAAAAATCCAACCAGGAAGTGGGAAATCTGAGGTTTGTAGTTTTTCAAAGCTTGGCCTACCAAATACACAGTGTCTATGGAGTCAAGTTGCACTTCATACGGCTTCCACTAGATGTCAACCATCTTTAGAAACTTGAAAGAGGATTCTACTATAAAGGAGGGGCTCATGAGACCTGTTTGAGTCAGTGGTCTGGCAGAGTGTCTCAGGCTCGTGACACGCGCTCCCGACAGAGTTAGCTCTCGTTCCAGTGCTTTTCTTCAGACATAGGAATTCTCCGGTTGGAACATTATTGATGTTTTATGTTAAAAACATCCTAAAGATTGATTTGACTTGTTTCAACGACCTGTAACGGAACTTTTCGAGTTTTTGTCTGGACGAAGTGCTCGCGCCTCATGAAGATGGATTACTGGGCTGAACACGCTAACAACAAGTGGCTATTTGGACATTAATTATGGACTCTGAGTGCCATTCTCAGATTATGCTTTTTCCGTAAAGTTTTTTTTTAAATCTGACACAGCGGTTGCATTAAGGAGAAGTCTATCTTTAATTCTGTGAATAACACTTGTATCATTTATCAATGTTTATTATGAGTATTTCTGCAAAATCCCCATATGTTTTGAAATCAAAACATTACTGCACATAATGCGCCAATGTAAACTGAGATTTTTGGATATAAATATGCATATTATCGAACAAAACATACATGTATTGTGTAACATGAAGTCCTATGAGTGTCATCTGATGAAGATCATCAAAGGTTAGTGAATAATTTTATCTATATTTCTGCTTTTTGTGACTTCTATCTTTTAATGGAAAAATGGCAGTTTTTTTTTACTTGGCGGTGATCTAACATAATCATATGTTGTGCTTTCGCTGTATAGCATTTGTGAAATCGGACACGGTGGGTAGATTAACAAGATGTTTATCTTTCATTTGCTGTATTGGACTTGTTAATGTGTGAAAGTTACATATTTCCCCAAAATATTTTTGAATTTCGCGCTCTGCCTTTTCTGCGGAATGTTGTCGAGGGGTTCCGCAAGCAGAACGCCTGTGCTAGAAAGGTTAAACAAGGACACCGGACTACAATAGTAGCCACAAAACCCCACACAGACACAGTCCAGTAAAAAAACACCTGTTAAAAATGAACTAAAGAAAATGCAACCCTAAACTCACTGACAGTCAAATGAAAAGAATCCCGCACAAAAACCCAAAGGAAATGGCGAGATTAAATACCCCCCTAATTAACCAAAATGAAATCAGGTGAAACACAAAACAGACATAACCAAAAGAAAAGGAAAAGGGATCGGCGGCAGCTAGTAGACCGGCGATGACGGCCGCCGAGCGCCGCCCGAACAGGGAGAGGAACCACCTTTGGTGGAAGTCGTGACAAGAAGGACCTTCTGGCCTTGTCTCTCAGATCGTTCACAGCGTTGTGGAAGTTATCTGTGGTGCTGACGTTTAGGCCAAGGTATGTATCGTTTTTTGTGTGCTCTAGGGAAATGTGTCTAGATGGAATTTGTATTTGCGGTCTTGGCAACTGAAACATTTTTGGTACACCATTATTTTTGTCTTACTGAGATTCACTGTCCTGGCCTATGTCTGACAGAATCTGTGCAGAATATCTAGGTACTGCTGTAGGCCCTCCTTGGTTGGGGACAGAAGCACCAGATCATCAGCCAACAGTACATATTTGACTAGCAGGGTGAGGCTGGGTGCTGCAGACTGTTCTAGTGCCCTCGTCAATTCAATGATATACATTATACAGTGCATTTTGCTACGTTACAACCTTATTCTAAAACTGATTAAATATATTTTTCCTCATCAATCTACACACAATAACCCTATAATGACAAAGCAAAACCAGGATTTATACATTTCGCAAATTAAAAATCTTATTTACATAAGTATTCAGTCCCTTTGCTATGAGACTCAACATTGAGCTCAGGTGCATCCTGTTTCAATTCCATCCTTGAGATGTTTCTAGAACTTGAATGGAGTCCACCTGTGGTAAATTCAATTGATTGGACATGATTTGGAAAGGCACACACCTGTCTATATAAAGTTCCCACAATTGACAGTGCATGTCAGTGAAAATCAAGCCATGAGGTCGACGGAATCATCCGTATTGCTCCGATACTAGAATAGTGGTGAGGCACAGATCTGGGGAAGGTTACCAAAACATTTCTGCAGCATTGAAGGTCCCAAGATCACAGTGGCCTCCGTCATTCTTAAATGGAAGAAGTTTGAAACCACAAAGACTCTTCCTAGAGCTGGCCGTCCGGCCAAACTGAGCAATCAGAGTTCCAGAGTTCCTATTTGGAGATGGCAGAACCTTCCAGAAGGACAACCATCTCTGCGGCACTCCACCAATCAGGCCTTTATCGTAGAGCGGCCAGACGGAAGCCACTCCTCAGTAGAAGGCACATGACAGCCAAATTGAAGTTTGCCAAAAGGCACCTAAAGGACTCTCAGACCGTGACAAACAAGATTCTCAGGTCTGATGAAACCAGGCTTAATTTAAATGCCAAGCATCACTCCTGGAGGAAACCTGGCACCGTCCCTACGGTGAAGTATGGTGGTGGCAGCATCATGCTGTGGGGATGTTTTTAAGCGGCAGGGAGACTAGTCAGCATCAAGAGACATATGAATTGAACAAAGTACAGTGAGATCCTTGAAATCCTGCTCCAGAGCGCTCAGGACCTTCGACTGGGGCGAAGGTTCACCTTCCAACAGGACAATGGACCTAAGCACACAGCCAAGACAACGCAGAAGTGACTTCAGGATAAGTCTCTGAATGTCCTTGAGTGGCCCAGCCAGAGCCTGGACTTGAACCCGATCAAACTAATCTAATCAAACTAAATCTATATATATATTCACTAACGTTCAAAAGTTGTTCATTAAAATAACATCAAATTGATCAGAAATACAGTGTAGACATTGTTAATGTTGTAAATTACTATTATAGCTGGAAACGGTTGATTTTTAATGGAATATCTACATAGAAGTACAGAGACCCATTATCAGCAACCATCACTCCTGTGTTCCAATGGCAGGGTGTGTTAGCTAATCTAAGTTTATAATTTGAAAAGGCTAATTGATCATTAGAAAACTGTGGTTCTGATTAAAGAAGCAACACAACTGGCCTTCTTTAGACTAGTTGAGTATCTGGAGCATCAGCATTTGTGGGTTCGATTGCAGGCTCAAAATGGCAAGAAACAAAGAACTTTCTTCTGAAACTCATCAGTCTATTCTTGTTCTGAGAAATGAAGGCTCTCATAAAACGCTGTGTACTACTCCCTTCACAGAACAGTGAAAACTGGCTCTAATCAAAATTGAAAGAGGAGCGGGAGGCCCCGGTGCACAACTGAGCAAGAGGACAGGTACATTAGAGTGTCTAGTTTGAGAAACAGACGCCTCACAAGTCCTCAAACTGGCAGCTTCTTTAATTGTGGGTTCCAGTATGTTCTGGTAGGCTTTAATAGCTGATTCTAAGATTTGTATTTGACCATGTATATGTTTTTGCTATTTGTTCTTTGTTATAAATCCAAGAAGATTGGATGTGTTTGATCCATTCATCTCCATTTTAGATAGATAACTCTTTGTGTTGAGGTTTGTTTAGTGTATTCCAATTTTCCCAGAAAATTGTAGATTCTATGGATTATTTAATTACACTGAGCTGATTTCTGATGTGCTTTTCCTTCTTTATCCCGTAGTGTATTTCTGCATTGTTTTAGTGATTCACCATAGTGAAGGCGTAGACTCAGGTTTTCTGGATCTCTATGTTTTTGGTTGGACAGGTTTCTCCGTTTCTTTTTTAGGTTTTTGCATTCTCCATCAAACCATTTGTCATTGTTGAAATGTTTAGATTTGATAGGGAAGCTGAAAGGTCAAATATACTTTTTAGGTTTTCTTTTGCCAAGTTTACACCTTACACTACATGGAAACGTTTTGTCCAGGAAGTTGTCTAAAAGGATTGAATTGGTTTGAATTTGTTTCCACACTACTTTCCATCCATCTATAGCTTTTCTTAATAGTATTCAGTTCCCTTTGTTTTGATGCCTCATGATTTAGTATTGCTCTGTTCAAATAGACTGTAATTTTGCTGTGATCTGATAGGGGTGTCAATAGGCTCACTGTGAACTCTCTGAGAGACTCTGGGTTGAGGTCAGTGATAAAGTAATCTACAGTACTAGTTCCAAGGAATGAGCTATAGGTGTACCCAGTGTAAGAATCAGAGCTGCAGAAGCTGTAACTGATTTTTGTTGGTTGTTTTGTCATAGTTGTGTGTGTGTGTGTGTGTGTGTGTGTGTGTGTGTGTGTGTGTGTGTGTGTGTGTGTGTGTGTGTGTGTGTGTGTGTGTGTGTGTGTGTGTGTGTGTGTGTGTGTGTGTGTGTGTGTGTGTGTGTGTGTGTGTGTGTGTGTGTGTGTGTGTGTCAGGTATTCTCAGCCGCTGCTGATGCGTTATTTACATGAGTGGTTAAAGTAGGACTACCTTCAAAGCCACCTCACTGAATATCTCTCTCCCTCTCTTACTTCAGCTGCCTGGTGAGCCACAGCCACAACATCTACACAACACAACACACAGCCCTGTCTGCGTAACTCTGCCTGCCTGGAGCTAGAGAGAGGGAGGGATGGGAGAGAGTGAAGCAGAGAGTCAGAAGGGGAGGAAGAAAGGGGAGGCGAGAGAGAGTGGAGAGGGAGAAGAGGAAGGGAGACAGGGAAAGAGGAAATGGAGGGAGAGAAGAAGAGACATGGACAGTGGAGAGAGACGGTATGGAGGGAGGAGATAGCATAGAGAATGCTAGCCAGGCAGCAGCTAGTAATTAGAACTGTTGTACTGTACTCTCTCTCCCCCTCTCACTCTGTCCCCCTCTCTCTCTCTGTCTTTCACATCTAGTCTGACATGACTAGATGTCCAAGGTTAATGACGGGCCAGTGAAGACACACACAACGGCCAAATAGTGACAGCTACCGTAACGCCTCTTTAACCTTAGGAGGCTGAAAAAATTTAGCTTTTCACCTAAAGACCACACAAACGTTTCCAGATACGCAATTGAGAGCATCCTGTCAGGCTGTGTCATCGCCTGGTACGGCAACTGCACCGCCCACGACCGCAAGGCTCTCCAGAGGGTGGTGCGGTCTGCACAACGCATCACCGGGGGCAAACTACCTACCCTCCAGGACACCTACAGCATCCGATGTCACAGGAAGGCCAAAAAGATCATCAAGGACAACAACCACCCGAGCCACTGCCTGTTCACACCGCTACCATCCAGAAGGCGAGGTCAGTACAGGTGCATCAAAGCTGGTACCGAGAGACTGAAAAACACCTTTTATCTCAAGGCCACTGTTAAACAGCCATCACTAACATAGAGAGGCTGCTGCCTACATACAGACTTGAAATCATTTGCAACTTTAATAAATGGATCACTAGTCACTTTAATAACACCACATGAACATCTTGCGTTACTCATCTCATTTGTATATGAAAATAAGTGTTCTTAACTGACTTGCCTGGTTAAATAAAGGTACAAAAAAAATACATATAAAAAAATATATATATACAGTATTTTAAACCATCTATTGCATCTTGCCTATGCCGCTCATATATTGATATGTACTGTATATATTCTTACTCCATCCCTTTAGATTTGTGTGTATTAGGTAGTTGTTGTGGAATTTTTAGATTACATGTTAGAAGTTGCCGCACTGTCAGGACTAGAATCACAAGCATTTCACCACACTCGCAATAACATCTGCTAACCATTTGAATGTGACCAATAACATTTGATTTGATTTGAAATGTGATACCATTACAGAACAACACTGACCTCAAGGTCTGTGACCTGCTAATGCGGTGTGTGTCCCCATACCCACCAAAACACATTCCATATCAGGTGTGATATACTTTACCAGCATCACCTTAGTAGGCTGTGGATACAGACCTATTATTCTGATCGTCCCACTAAACATTGAACAGCAACCATTAACATTCTGAGTCTCCAGCTATGGATTTCAGTCACAACAAGCAGTTTTTGCAATTGCAATGCTTGTACATCTTTATGAAAACGAATGTGAATCGGACTCTGTGAATTGTGTGTTGTGTGTAAGTGGCAACCCATTGTATTCCTCAAGGCTCTGCATCGGATTCAAGCCACTGTGTGTGTCTGTTTTTTAGTTTTATTATCAGGATAAGGTAAGACCCAGATGTAGACCGTGTCGAAGAAACGATGTTTATTACAGCTACAGAGGAAAATGTGCAGGACGGCAGGCAGGCTCAGGGTCAGGTCAGGTAGAGGTCGGAAATCCAGATAGAGGCAAAGGTACAGGACGGCAGGCAGGGTCAGGGTCAGGGGCATGCAGAGTGGTCAAGCGGGCGGGATCAGGGTCAGGACAGGAAAGGGTCAAAAACAAGGAGGGTGAGAAAAAGAGAGGCTGGGAAAAGATAGGATCTGACAGGGAAAACGCTGGTAAGCTTGACAAACAAGAAACTCGAAACGGACAAACAGAGAACATAGGTATAAATACACAGGGGATCATGGGGAAGATGGGCGACACCTGGAGGGGGTTGGAGACAATCACAAAGACAGGTGAAACAGATCAGGGCATGACATTTACCATACTGGTGAGGACCAGAAGTCCTCATAACAATACTAAACCAAGGAGAATTTGGACAAGTGAGGACATTTGGCCTGTCCTAAAAAGGAAAAAGGGTTAGAATTAGTGTTAGGGGTTAGGTTAGGTTTAAGAGGAGTTAGGGTTAGGGGTTAGGTTAGGTTTAGGAGGAGTTAGGGTTAGGGGTTAAGGTTAGTGGTTAGGGAATATAGGATTTTGAATGGAAATCAATTGTAGGTTCCCAAAAAGTCCTCACAAGTATAGTAATACACAACTGTGTGTGTGTGTGTATGTCTGGGTCTGTCTATTTGGTGTGTGTGTGTGTGTGTGTATGTGTGTAAGATCTCTCTCCATATCCATCTCCCTTTCTGTTTCTCCCTCTCCCTGTTCAAGGTTTATTAGAAGAGCTATATTGAGAGAGGGCAGACAGGGCAGGGCAGACAGGGCAGAGCAGACAGGGCAGGGCAGACAGGGCAGGGCAGACAGGGCAGACATGGCAGGGCAGACAGAGCAGGGCAGACAGAGCAGAGCAGACAGAGCAGGGCAGACAGGGTAGGGCAGACAGGGCAGGGCAGACAGGACAGGGCAGGGCAGACAGAGTGAGAGAGAGGCGAGGGGAGGTGAGGGAAATCGAGACATATGTGCTGCCATTTTCCTGGTAATCAGTCTGATCAGGACAGCCCAGCTTGCTGATTCATCTCTGTGGCGAGAGGGGGAAGCAGAGAGGGAGCCAGGGAGAGGGATAGATGGAGAGAGAGAGGGATATATATACAGAGAGAGAGAGGGAGAGGGAGAGGGGAGGGAGGGAGAGGGAGAGGGAGAGGGAGAGGGAGAGGGAGAGGGAGAGGGAGAGGGAGAGGGATATATATACAGAGAGAGGGAGAGGGAGAGGGAGAGGGAGAGGGAGAGGGAGAGGGAGAGGGAGAGGGAGAGGGAGAGGGAGAGGGAGAGGGAGAGGGAGAGGGAGAGGGAGAGGGAGAGGGATAGATGGAGAGAGATAGGGATATATATACAGAGAGAGGGAGAGGGAGAGGGAGAGGGATAGATGGAGAGAGAGGGATATATATACAGGGAGAGGGAGAGGGAGAGGGAGAGGGAGAGGGAGAGGGAGAGGGAGAGGGAGAGGGAGAGGGAGAGGGAGAGGGAGAGGGATATATATACAGAGAGAGGGAGAGAGAGAGAGAGAGAGAGAGAGAGAGAGAGAGAGAGAGAGAGAGAGAGAGAGAGAGAGAGAGAGAGAGAGAGAGAGAGAGAGAGAGAGAGAGAGAGAGAGAGAGAGAGAGAGAGAGAGAGAGATGTATATAGAGATGGAGAGAGAGATAGGGATATATATATGTAGAGAGAGGGGGAGGGGGAGAGAGCAGAGGAGGGAGAGGAGAGATGGGGAAGATGGAGAACGAGGAGAGAGAGGACAGCATCTGCAGGCTGCAGGCATGCTGCTATTACATCAATGCTGCATCCCAAGAGAGAGGAGAGAGAGAAGGAGAGAGAGAAGGAGATATAGGGGAGACTGGGATAGAAATAAGAGGGAGGGGGAGAAAGGCAGAGAGAAACAACTACATGACAGAAAAAGGAAGATGCAGGGCTACACTGAGAGTTGAGGAAATTAAGATAGGGAAGAGAGAGAGAGTTGACTGCAATTCAACAGAGTTGAACAAATAGAAAAATCATTCACTTCACTCCCTCTTTTCAATGTGCAATTAAAAAGTAATTTCAGAAGCCTTTCTTATTCATTGTTTTAATCTGAACTATTGTAGCTCTGCCACAGATTAAATAACGAATCATACATATCATTGTAATTAAGCAAACTTAAGTGTGCAGTAAAATATAAGACTGCTGTTCTGGGTTAAGGTGGGTGAGAGTGTGGAGTGGGTAGTGGGGAAAGAAGGGCTCTAAACTTCAGAGTTCTCCTTTGCCTGATCCAGCCTCAGACCTTGATTCACAGGACTGGCAACCTTATTATGCACCGCACTTATTATTGATATTACGCCAAGCCCTTGTTGCCATGACCACCGTGCAAGAGACATTTAATTTTCTCTCCTCCATCATCATTATCTATGGGGCCATCTGTTGTGGAAAATGAATTCAGCCTCATTTGCATGACTGATAAGCACATTCTTTATCTATTCAACAGAAGGTCATATGGCATGGATTTAGAGACTGCTGAAGGAAGGAGAGAGAGGGAGACAGAGAGGGAGACAGAGAGGGATAGAGAGAAAGAGAGAGAGGAGGAGAAAGAGGGAGATTGAGAGGAGGAGTGGAATAGAAGGAAATATAAATGATGGAGGACATATACAGTCGAGAGCGTGTGTGTGTGTGTGTGTGTGTGTGTGTGTGTGTGTGTGTGTGTGTGTGTGTGTGTGTGTGTGTGTGTGTGTGTGTGTGTGTGTGTGTGTGTGTGTGTGTGTGTGTGTGTGTGTGTGTGTGTGTGTGTGTGTGTGTGTGTGTGTGTGTGTGTGTGTGTGTGTGTGTGTGTGTGCGTTCATGTCTCTGCATAATGTATATGTGCTGCATGTGTATATTGGTTTTTATATTCTATTTCAGTGCCCATGTATTTCCTTTATGTGTGTATTTGAAGTCCCATGTGTACATGCGCACAAGCCTGTGTTCATGCAAACATGTGAATGTGTCTATGTGTGAGTCCTTGTGTGTGTGTCTGCATGTGTGTCCTTGCATGTCTGTTGTGCTGTGTGTATGTGCTGTGTTTGCAGGTAAAATAGATACATTTGTCATCTCATCCTCTCTCTCTCTCACTCACTCTCTCTCTTGCTCTCTCTCTATACCTCTCTCTCTCTCGCTCCCTCACTCGTCTACAGATGCAGGATCTTAATTTGACCTATAATGTTACAGCAAAATAAACCTGCAGCAACAGGATTTTAGTCCTTAAAGTTTTACCTAAAAAGTGGTTAGGCTACCTAAAAAGGTAGGCTACCTAAAAAGTGCAAAACCATGTGTTATTGTGGGTTTTCATTGAATTTATGTAAATCAGGAAGCTCATCTACATTTCCTGCTGTGCAGGAATATTCTCCGCAACAAAAGAGTGATCAAATTAAGATCCTTCATCTGTATCTTTCCATCTACCTCTCCCTTATTACCACAACACTGTACTGTACATGTTTTCTCATGTTTTGCCAGAACACTTCAACCAATCTTCGCCTGGCAGGAAGTATCATTGCCTGCTTTTGTTGTTGTTGCATTTGAGGTGCATCCCACAGCAGACTGCTGGCTTCCGGTCTCTTTAGCAGGAGGAAGTCATGCTAGGGATGCAAATATAATAAAACTACAAATTCATTGTAAGAACACAATCTCATTGATGAGTCTTGTCAGCAGAGTGGCGTATGCGCGAGGTATTGTTAAAAGTCGTAATGTTGTGCTCTGTCTGTGAATATCTGGTTGTTAAACTGTTTGGGGTAGGGGGCATCATTTTCACTTTTGGATAAATAGCGTACCCAAACTGAACTGCCTCCTACTGTTATGCTGGTGAATGAGGACCCAAAAGCGACTTAACAGAAACAGAGTCTTTATTCCAGTCTATAACAAAAACGATAATCCTGGATATAATCTCAGGTAAAGTCAAACAGGAAAACTGAAATCCTCTAGGCAGTAGAGGAGAACAACTGGATACGCGACCACAGACTGCAGGTCGCTTCGGGAGGGCGTAGGCCGTAGCTGATATAGATACCTGCTCACACGCAGCATCTGAAGAAGGCAGAAACACGACAGGGCGGAACAAGGACACAGAACAGCAAACATCAAACAAGGATCCGACAAGGACAGAAGCGGAAAACAGAGGGAGAAATAGGGACTCTAATCAGAGGGCAAAATAGGGGACAGGTGTGAAAGAGTAAATGAGGTAGTTAGGAGAATGAGGAACAGCTGGGAGCAGGAACGGAACGATAGAGAGAGAGGGAGGGGGAGAGAGAGGGATAGAAAGAGGGAAAGAACCTAATAAGACCAGCAGAGGGAAACGAATAGAAGGGGAAGCACAGGGACAAGACATGATAATCAATGACAAAACATGACACCTACTCTGTCCCAGATCCTAATATATGCATATTATTAGTAGTATTGGATAGAAAACACAAACCATTCAGATTTTTTATATTTTTTTAAGTCACTGTCTTTTCAATAAGTTTACATGGGGATTCCAGAATTCTAATCGACTTTTCTGCAGTTCCTACCGCTTCCACTGGATGTCACCAGTTTGTTGAAATTGGTTGAGGTTTTTCCTTTGTGAAATGAAGAAGACCATAGCTCAGAACGAACGTCACTTCATGTGTACCTTTTGATAGAGACGCGTAACCAGAAAAGTAGCGTCAGTTTTTTTGGCTCCTGTATTGAACACAGATCATCCCGTCTTCAATTTGATCGATTATATACATTTAGAAATACCTAAAGATGTATTACAAAAGTAGTTTGAAATGTTTTGGCAAAGTTTACAGGTAACTTTTGAGATATTTTGTGGCGACGTTGCGTAAGTTGGAAGCGGTGTTTTTCTGGATCAAATGCGCCAAATAAATGGACATTTTGGATATATATCAACGGAATTAATCGAACAAAAGGACCATTTGTGATGTTTATGGGACATATAGGAGTGCCAACAAAAGAAGCTCGTCAAAGGTAAGATATGACATATTTTATTTCTGCGTTTTGTGTTGCGCCTGCCTAGTTGAATTTTGCTACTCTCATTGTTTACTGTTGTGCTATCATCAGATAATAGCATCCTATGCTTTCGCCGAAAAGCCTTTTTGAAATCTGACATGTTGGCTGGATTTACAACGAGTGTAGCTTTAATTTGCTATCTTGCATGTGTAATGTAATGCAAGTTTGATTTTTATAGAAATGTATTTGAATTTGGCCATGTGGGATGCAAGAGTCCCGTCTACCCTAGAGAGGTTAACTGCATTTGCATTTCAGAAGCTAGATTTGTACTTACTGTGATGTGCATTCCATTTTCTTCGTCTCGTCCTGCCGTGTTGTAAAGGAAGTGAAGGCGCATTCAGACCCTTTTTACGAATGAGTTCCTGCCACTGTTGACGGTGGGCTAGTCCAAGTCAGTAGTAAAATGTGATCATGTGTATTTATAGATATAATTGATAGTCATTAAGTTTCATATTACTTGTCAATGTTGTATAACTGATAAATGTTAGCAAATGAAATGTATAATGAGGTAATATGTACACTGGTGAATGTTGATGTTAATGGATGTGTTGGTTTGTTCCACATCATCACGATATAAGGAGCCTGCCTGACCGGGCAGGGCCATTCAGAGCTGGAGTGCAAGAGAGCAGGCTGGCCTGCCTCACAGCGTTTGCTAATCTAAATTGCTAATCTAACACAGTGCAAGGGTTCAGTTTCCTTTGAGTTTATTATATGTTTATTATATATTATATGTTTGTACTAGCTATTTGAAGTTTATTCATTTTGCCGATTCTGGCACTGTACAAAGCCATTTACCGTTGCTTGAAAAATGTAAAATAAACCCAGTTGCAACTGTCAACCATCCTGTCCAGTCCTTTGACAACTTAGAGACCCCTCCAGCCAGTCCGCCTCCTTACAGAACCACGCCCAGGTAGCTAAGGCTGAGACAATGACAAAGACAAGATGGGACCCGATAAGACTGATCAAGAGGCAGCACCAGCCAATTCATGGCATTATTCATGACCAGGAAGTGGACACTGAAGATCCCCCAGAGGAGGTAGGAGCACCCTCCCAAAAAGGGCTTCTTGCAGAACTGTTAAACCTGGTGAGAGCGCTACTGCAGTCCCAAGGCAGATGAGATGTGCGCATGGAAAGGTCAGCGGAGCTCCAAGAGAAACGATGGAGAACCTTTCAGAGACAGTTCCTCCAGGGGAGAGACGGCCAAGACGGAGATGAGCAAGAGAACGAGGAAGATGATGACGAGGAACCAGGACAATAAGCACCCATAGCTGACTTCAAGACTTCAAGGCTCCTCCCTCAAGGTAAAGAAGATGATATTGAACATTTCTTGACAACGTTTGAAAGAATGGCGGCAGCATGACTTTGGCCTGAAGAAGAGTGGGCTAGGCGCCTTGTTCCCTTGCTGACAGGCAAAGCGTAAAGTGCCTATGTGGGAATAGACGACAGGCACACAGAGAACTATGACAAGGTAAAGGAGGCCATGATGAAGAAGTTTTGAAATCAATCCTACACCTACAGACAATGTTTCCATTCCACTGAATTCCTACATGACAAGACACGATGAGAGCTGTATGTCCGGCTGAGGGACCTATACTATAAGTGGATCAGACCAGCAAGCAAGAATGTCAATCAAATCTCATAAATCATAGTGCTGCAGTTCATGAGAATGATGAGTCCAGAGATGGAGGTCTGGATTAGGGAGTATCACCCAAAGACAGCTGAGAAGGCAGCTGAGCTAGCTGAAGTGTTCATTGCCGCCAGGAAAGGAGCTAAGAGAGCCACCTCCGGCTGTTGGAACCAATGAGCCAGTACATGTAAGTCTGATGGGGATGATCGAGGTTGTGATGCCTAGTACTTATCCTAGTCAAGCCCATGTTACTAATCCTAGTACTTACACTAGTAATTACCATAGGCCAAGTGACAGCTCCTGCAGGCAGGAACTGAAGTGTCACTTTTGTGGGGGGTAGGACATACCAAGCCACGCTGCCCAGCTAGGAAGTCCTGTGTGCCCAGACCTACCATGCCAGACCATGCCAGCACCCTCCCTGCCAGAGCACACAGTCAAGCCTCTTGTCAACGCCCCACATGCCCAAGTGGACACAGGCAGCTCACAAACTATAGTGCTTGAAAGTTTGGTCCCTATGGAGGAGTAGCAGGATCAGGCCCTGGTCAGAATATGCTGTTTTCACGGAGATGAGGGAATATACCCCACTACCAAAGTTTTTGTTACTGTAGATGGTCAATCTTTTATCTTCCAAGTTGCTCTAGTCCCTAATCTCCCTTACCGAGTGGTGATAGGGAAGGACGTTGACCTTCTGCCCCCGGCAGAGCTCTGTAATGTTGCCACAAGGTCTCAGAGTGCTAGGCAAACCCTCAGAAAGGTATCGTTTCATGATGAGGAGATGGAGCCTAAGCCAGGGAAGTCTCGGAAGTCCAAGAAGGAAAAGAGAAGGTACAAATTGAAAGACAGCACAGTGAGTGAGGTCCAGGTTCCGTTACTTCAGTCAGAGCCAGGGTTAGACATGACCATTCCAGAAATGATTGCCAAGTCACAGCAAGATGACACTAGCTTAAAGCCATGGCTTGAGAAAGCTTTTGTAATTGGTGAGGGAAAGCAGGGGAGCACAGATAGCTCAGCAGAGTTTATCCTTGGGAAGGGCATCCTATATCAGGTCAAGGATGGTGTAGAAGCCTTGACAGTGACAGCATCCTTGAGACAGACTGTCTTGACCCTAGGCCATGCGGTGTCATGGGCAGGGCATCTAGGTGGTAAGAAGACCCTAGACAGGATCTCCTCGTACATGGTCCCTGCAAGACGCAGAGGTGAAATAGTTCTGTAAAACATTCACTGAGTGTCAGCTTACCTTAAGGAGAAGATGTTATGCAGGTGAATGAGGACCCAAAAGCGACTTGGCGAAAACAGAGTCTTTAATCCAGTAAAGTAAATCTACAATCATAAAGCATAATTCCACTCGTAATGACGAGAACCGACTGGAGACTCGATCATAACTGCAGGTTGCCTCGGGAAGGCACTTGAACGTAGCAGACTCAGACACCTGCTCACCACGCAGCATCTGAGGGAAACACGACACGACAGGGCGATACACAGACACAGCACGGTGAACAATAGACAAGGATCCGACAGGGCAGAAACGGAAAACAAGGGGAGAAATAGGGACTCTAATCAGGGGGAAAGATAGGGAACAGGTGTGGGAAGACTAAATGATTGATTAGGGGAATAGGAACAGCTGGGAGCAGGAACGGAGCGATAGAGAGAAGAGAGAGAGGGAGGAAGAGAGAAAGAGGGGAACGAACCTAAAAAGACCAGCAGGGGGAAAACGAACAGAGGGAAAAGCAAAATGACAAGACAAAATAAGACAAAACATGACAGAAGACTTCCACCCTCCAACTTCCAGTCTATATCCTTAGTGTACACCCCATTTGAGAGGATTGGTATGGACATAGTGGGCCCTCTAGACAGGACTAAGAGAGGGAACAGATACATACAGGTTATTTGTGATTATGTCACCAAGTACCTTGAAGCTTTCCACTGAGAAATATTAAGGCTAGGCAGGTTGCTAATTGCTTCATCTAGTTCTTATCACGAGTAGGCATGCCTAGGGAAGTCCTCACAGATCAGGGTACCAATTTCCTCTCAGCACTTGCTCAGAAATGTGTACAGGCTGTTGGGGATCAAAGTTATAAAGACCACACCCTATCATCCGCAAACAGATTGGTTGAGCGCTTTAACCAGACCCTGAATATGCAAGTTTGTCTCTCTAGCAGGAGATGACTTGGACCAGCGGCTGCCGTACCTGCTCTTTACAGAGAAGTGCCACAAGGACCCATTTTTTCTCTCCCTTTGATCTTTTCTACGGTCATCCAGTGAGTGTTCCACTGACATGCTCAAAGAGAGCTGGGAAGGATCAAGAGGTGGGAGCAAGAATGTGTTGGAGTATGAGCTTCAGATGAGGGAGAGGCAGGAGCAGATGACCGCACTGACCCAGGACAGCATGAGGAAAGCCTAGAAGAAATAATGGTATGACTGCAAGGGACAGAAGTTTTGAGCCAGGTTAGCAGGTGTAGCTGTTGCTTCCCACACATGAGAGCAAGCTGCTGGCCAAATTGCATGGTCCATATGAGGTCATATGCAAGGTAGTACCTCTGACATATGAGACATGCCAGAATGAAAGTGCAAAAGTTTCACATCAACCTATTGAAAGAGTTAAGTTCCAGAGATGAGGTGGTAAAGACCAGCTGTTCGTCTGTTAGAATAAGATACCATTGAACAATACTTTCTGACCATCAGCACACCACCACCCATAGAGCTATCACACCTCACTCCTCACCAGCAAGAACAGCTTGGAGAGTTGTTGATCCCAGAGCTTTTCCAGGAGGCACCTGGGTACACCACTCTGGTCCAGCACAAAATCTGGAGGGCTACATGTAATAGAGATGGACAGGGCTCTGGTACAGTCAAAATGCTAGCGGAGAGACTCCTCTCAGTGCTGAGGCAGCAGGCCATGAAGAGAATGGGAGTGATCAAAAGGTAATTTAGTGAGTGGTCTAGCCCAAAAGGTCTCGTCTCCAAGAAGGATGGGACCATCAGATTCTGCATGGGCTTCCGGGGGTTGAATGAGCTCACCAAGTTTGTCAATATCCCATGCCACATATTGATGACCTGAATGAACAGATGGGGAAGGAGAGGTTCAACTCCACGTTGGATATGAGTAACAGGTACTGGCAGGTCCCACTGTCAGAGGAGGCAAAGGAGCTCACAGCTTTCAGGATGCCGATGGGGGTCTTCCAGTTGACGGTGATGGCATTTGGGCTCCATAGGGTGCCAGCTACCTTTCAGCGATTGATGGACCAGGTACTCCATGACCGGTGGTGTAAGGTACTTAAGTAAAAATTAAGTTTAGGTACAACTTAAGTTTTTCGGGGGGGGGGGGGGGGGGGTATCTTTACTTTACTATTTATAGTTTTGACAACTTTTACTTTTACTCCACTACATTCATAAATAAAACGTTATACTTTTTACTCCTTACATTTTCCCTGACACTCAAAAGTACTCATTATATTTTGAATGCTTAGCAGGACAGGAAAATTGAAAATGGATATAAAATTGATAAATTCACAGAAAACATCCCTGGTCATCCCTACTGCCTCTGATCTGGCAGACTCACTAAACTCAAATGCTTAATTTATAATTGATGTCTGAGTGTTGAACTGTGACCCTGGCACCCAGAGTTTTGCGGCTGCGTACCTTGACGACGTGGTGATCTGTAGCTAGTCCTGGGAATAACATCTCTATTACCTGCAGCAGGTACTCTAGCAAATCCAGGGGGTGGGCCTCACTATCAGGCCCAAAACATTTGTATTTGCCAAGTGGGAGGTCGAGTACCCCTGGTTTGTCATTGGAGAGGGTGCCATCCATCCACAGTTGGGTAAGGTGGATGCTATTTGTTCTTTAACCCTTGCAACTACCAATAAACAGTAATTTATGGGGTTAGTGGGGCTGGTACAGGAAGCTGGTCTGGACCGAAGAGATCAGAAGTGCTTTCAAAACCTGATTTGCTGTGTTAGGACAGACTTTGAATAACCCTTCTTGCTGCAAACGGACATGTCCGAGGTACGACTGGGGGTGGTCCTACTGCAAGACGGTGTAGGTGTGCTGAAGCCCATTGTTTTCATCATTCACAAGATGCTTGAGGATGAGACTAGGTACTTGACTATTGAAATGGCTTGCCTAGCCATTAAGAGGGCCCTTGACTCTTTGAAGTACAATCTGCTGGGAAGAGAGTTTGTGTTAGAGACTGACCATAGAGCTTTGCAGTGGCTCCACAAGATGAGAAACTCTAACAACTGAATCACCTGGTGGTACCAGGAGATGCAGCCCTTTCATTTCATTGTTCCCTACAGGCCAAGATCTGCAAAACAATTAGCGGACTTCCTGTCCCGCATCCTTGAAGGCTCCTAAGTGGATGGGACACACGGAGGGAGTGGACCTGCAAGATGTGACTACAGGCCGCATTCTCCGTCTTCAGAAGCGGGAGGAAATGTGACGTTTCTCATTCCCATCACCATCTACTGTTTTAGATATGATCACGAAATACAAGGTAATGTTTAATAGTTTATTGAGCACCAGTGTGTAATGTGCAGCAGAGTGCTGTAAGCGTGATGTTTTAGGAGCCCAGTTAATACACACAGCAAGCTGTAACAGAACAAACAACACATTTTAGCACTCTCTGGTCCATGGTTAGAATAATCACGTAACATTATTAAGAGTCGTTATGTTGTGCTCTGTCTGTGAATATCTGGTTGTTAACTGCGTTTGTATTTCAGAAGCTGAGCTATGTACTTACCGTGATGTGCATTCCATTCGCTTCGTCTCATCCTGGGTGTTGTAACGGAAGTGACGACGCAGTCAGACCCTTTTTATGAATGAGTTTCCACCACTGTTGACGGTGGGCTAGTTCAAGACAGTAATTGTTTGTATTTCTAGACGTAATTAATAGTCATTAAGTTTGATATTTTTTGTCATCATTGTAAATAAATAAAGATGAACGCATGAAAACTACAATGAGGTAACATGTACACTGGTAAATGTTGAAGTTAATGGATAAAAAGGTTTGTTCCACATTGTCATGATGTAAAGAGCCTGACGGACCAGGCATGGCCATTCAGAGCTGGAGTGCCAATGCTACTCTAAAATTCTAAGCTAATGCAGTACACGGGTTCAGTTTCCTTTGAGTTTATTATAATTATGTTTGAAATAGCTACTTGAAGTGTATTCAGTTTGGGGATTCTGACACTGTACAAAGCAATTTACCTTTGTTTGAAAATAAAAACGAAACCAGTTGCAACTGTCAACCATCCTCCTGTCCAGATCTTTGGCACCTTAGACACCTCTCCAGCCGGTCTGCCTCCTCACACCTTCACTCGGCTCCATTAATTACTTCTCCTCAGCTTTCCGTGTCCCGTTCTGACATTTGACTGCTGCTAATTTGCTGATTAATTTCATTAACGTGATTACAGGGGGGATTTGGGTCCAATCTATTGGTCCGTGGTTTGACTGTCCATTACTCCTCTTGCCTCACCCAGTCAATAGCTCTCTCCCACAATCTCGTGTGTACTGCCTGCTATTTCTCTCTCGTCCGCCTCTTACAATCTCACGGTTAGAGTTTGACGTGGTGATGTGACGCTGGTTTCTCCCCAATCTTCCTGTCTGTCCTTTTCAGCACTGGGAGCTGTCTGTGAGCTGTCCAGCACCACTGCCAATTATCGTCTCCTGTCTCCAGTCTGTGCCCAGTGCTCCCGGTGTCTGAGGCGACGTGAGACGGACCTATTGTATAGCTTCCTACCGTACCGAGGAATACTGAAATGCAGATGTATGTCCTTATATTACAGCAATGCACATATTCTACAAATCAAAACCCACAATTCAATGAAGAGATTCTGATTAAATGTCCTCTGACCTAACATAGCAGGCATAAAATAAATGGCTGAAACTAGATCCCCCACATACTGGTCTTGACGAGATGTAAAAAAGACTGTTGGGGTAGGTTCTCTTCTGCCATTTTCAACCAATCCAGTAAATGTGGAGGAGGAGTTAAGATTGAGTGTCGTCTTGAAAATGTCAAAAAAATCAGAACATCCAGTTGTTAAAACCTCTTGAATCTAGGGGGCACTATTTTAATTTTTGGAAAAATAACGTCCCCAAAGTAAACGGCTATTTTGTCAGGACAAGATGCTAGAATATGCATATAATTGACAGCTTAGGATAGAAAACACTCACAAATATTGTCTGTGAGTATAACAGAACTGATATTGCAGGCGAAAGCCTGAGAAAAATCCAATCAGGAAGTGACTCTTATTTAGAAAGCTCTGCGTTCCTATGCGTCCCTATTGAGCAGTGAATGAGATATCAACCAGATTCCTTTTTCTATGGCTTCCCTAATGTGTCTAGAGTCAAAATACATAGTTTCGGGCTTTTATTTTGAAAAATGAGCCTGAACGTCAACATTGTGTCAGTGGTCAGCTGAAGTCTCTCTGAGTGTTTTGTGCGTAAAAGACAAATGCGGCCATTGTTTCTCTCTCTCCTACTAAGAAGCCACCAGTCCCGGTTGATATATTATCGAATAGATGTTTGAAAAACACCTTGAGGATTGATTATAAACAGCGTTTGACATGTTTCTGACGATATTATGGAGCTAATTTGGAATATTTTTCGGGGTTGTGGTGACCGATTTCCGGTCGATTTCTCACCCAAACGTGAAGGACAAACGGAGCAATTTCGCCTACAAAAAAATTATATTTTTGGAAAAAAGGAACATTTGCTATCTAACTGGGAGTCTCCTGAGTGAAAACATCCGAAGCTCATCAAAGGTAAACGATTTCATTTGATTGCTTTTCTGATTTTTGTGACCAGGTTGCCTGCTGCTAGCTAGTCATAATGCTATGCTAGGCTATCAATAAACTTACAAAAAAACTTGTCTTGCTTTGGCTGTAAAGCATATTTTCAAAATCTGAAATTACAGGGTGATTAACAAAATACGAAGCTGTGTTTCAATATATTTCACTTGTTGATGTGTTCACTAGCCTCCAGAGCAAAGGAAAAGGGTTAAAAATGAAAATTTGTTTTTGGTTGCTTTAATTGATTTATTTTAATTTTATTTCCCCTTTATTTATTTAATTTAATACAGCGGTCCCCAACTAAATTCAGCCATTTGTGCACTTGCAACCCAAGCATATATAGTATTTGACAAAGACATAATCATTTCACACCTTGATTACATATATTTATGTATGGGAATATTTGGAACAGATTTCCTAAATTAATTAGAGCCCCACCCACCCATGTCGAAGACCACTGCTTTAACATATTGACATGTTGAAGACCACTGCTTTAACATATTGACATGTTGAAGACCACTGCTTTAACATATTGACATGTTGAAGACCACTGCTTTAACATATTGACATGTTGAAGACCACTGCTTTAACATATTGACATGTTGAAGACCACTGCTTTAACATATTGACATGTTGAAGACCACTGCTTTAACATATTGACATGTTGAAGACCACTGCTTTAACATATTGACATGTTGAAGACCACTGCTTTAACATATTGACATGTTGAAGACCACTGCTTTAACATATTGACATGTTGAAGACCACTGCTTTAACATATTGACATGTTGAAGACCACTGCTTTAACATATTGACATGTTGAAGACCACTGCTTTAACATATTGACATGTTGAAGACCACTGCTTTAACATATTGACATGTTGAAGGCCCCTGCTTTAACATATTGACATGTTGAAGACCACTGCTTTAACATATTGACATGTTGAAGACCACTGCTTTAACATATTGACATGTTGAAGACCACTGCTTTAACATATTGACATGTTGAAGACCACTGCTTTAACATATTGACATGTTGAAGACCACTGCTTTAACATATTGACATGTTGAAGACCACTGCTTTAACATATTGACATGTTGAAGACCACTGCTTTAACATATTGACATGTTGAAGACCACTGCTTTAACATATTGACATGTTGAAGACCACTGCTTTAACATATTGACATGTTGAAGACCACTGCTTTAACATATTGACATGTTGAAGACCACTGCTTTAACATATTGACATGTTGAAGACCACTGCTTTAACATATTGACATGTTGAAGACCACTGCTTTAACATATTGACATGTTGAAGACCACTGCTTTAACATATTGACATGTTGAAGACCACTGCTTTAACATATTGACATGTTGAAGACCACTGCTTTAACATATTGACATGTTGAAGACCACTGCTTTAACATATGAATTCATTTTAAACATTCATGATTTTATGAGATAATTAGTACTTCAGTAAAATTAATTATCTTCAAAAATACACTATTTTTTTCCTTTCTCCCTTTTGTTTGTTTGTTTATGACAACTGAATGCAAAATAAATTAATTGTGCTCGATTGGCATTAACATACCCAAATAGGAATTTGAAATGGTTAATATTGAGCCCCCTCAGGGCAGCCTATGTCCCAATCCACTGGAGTACTTATCATGCCTCGTCTCACTCACTGCTAGCCTGGCAGCATTACTAAAGAAAGCTCTCTGTTTGTTGGTTCTGCTAAATGCGGCTTTATATAGCATGATTTGTTCATTGTTATTTTGGGGATCAAAACAGAATTTTGGCAATATTTTCTGTCATAGATTTAAACATTTTGTATTTTGATGTATTTTCCTTTAATACATGTTTTGTTTTCCACTTGTATTTATGTATTTTCATATAACTATGTCTAGAATATAAACAATGTAAGTATTGCATTTTTTAAATATTTTTTATAATAATATCTAGCCTACCTTCTCCCATGGTATTACCACTGTTGTTGTCCCAAGGCTTCTCTCTGGATTTCCAAGCTACTTTGGCAAGTCATTCAAACTCACCAGTAGAAATGAATGAATTAGCTCCTCTGTCCGGTACGAAATGAATCTAACTCATAATCTAATTCTGATGATGTCTCAGGGACCAAATTAGCTTTCCTTGATTTGCATATCTGGGTAAAAATGCAAATGTATTTGCTGTTATTCCCTTTTCATTCACACAAGAATGACTATACATGTCAGCGCTCTACAGCAGGACATGATTTACTGTAAATATGTCCTAGGTTTTAGCCAATAGGTTCTCCTGCCTCCCTAGCTGTCAGTGTGTTGGCTGAGAACACGGCGAGCGTGCTTTCCAACTCATTTATCTCCTCCACCATTCTGCTGCTCACCATAGTTCAAAGCCCAGACAGGAAAGCAGCCTTAATTAACCGTGTGCACTACAGCTCAGCAGCCTTCCCATATTCCATTCTACTCTACAATCTTACTGCTCTCAGTTCCACATACAGCTGAACTACAGCCACATATTGTGTCTTGAACCAGAGGAGCTCATCTTGGCTTCCTCCTGGAGGATACATGGGCACATTGTAGATTCCCAGGTTAAATACAGCAGTCCACAGCTCTCCACACGTCATGCAAGCCCCGCCCCATCCCCCTCCATTTATCCTCCCTTTCCTTCATCCTCCCCTTCCATCCCTCCGCCCCCTCCCACCCTCCTGAGACCCACGGCCCGTGGGAAGAACTGATGCTGGGAGCAGACTGTCTGCAGCCCTGAATACATGAGAGAGAGAGAGAGAGAGAGAGAGAGAGAGAGAGAGAGAGAGAGAGAGAGAGAGAGAGAGAGAGAGAGAGAGAGAGAGAGAGAGAGAGAGAGAGAGAGAGAGAGAGAGAGAGCGCTAGATTGTGGGAGAGGGAGAGAAACAGGGATATGTGTTCTTCTCAAATACATACATATACACAGTGAGAGAGAAAGAAAGACTCTCTCTCTCCTCTCAGCACGTACCCCCCCCACACAGACACATGAACATGATCGCTCTCACACATACATGCACTCACAGACGCACTCTTGCTTTAGGGTACCAGGCGGCTTGGTATTCTTCTCCTTTGTTGTTTTTGTCATTCATCAGTCTTGGTACGGTGTGCTGTGCTGTATGAGTCTCGCTGGGTGAGGAGTCTGTCTGCGTGGCTGTCTGAGAATGCCATCTACACTACGGTAAGCCACACACTGTTCCTTCTCTCCCTCTCTTCTCTTCTGCAGTCTCTCTATCTCACTGGGGTACCTAGCCCCTGCAACGCACATCCTCTGCTTCTTTTTCCTCCCTCCCTCTCTATCTCTCTCTCTCTCTCTCTCTCTCTCTCTCTCTCTCTCTCTCTCTCTCTCTCTCTCTCTCTCTCTCTCTCTCTCTCTCTCTGTCTGCCGCTCCACTCTCTCCTTCGCGCTTTCCTCTCGGCTGTGCGCTCTCTCACCATCCTTACCTTCGCCGCCTCTCCTCCCTCATCTCTCTCTCCCTTCCGCTTCGCCTCATTGGTGCTGCCCTCATTCCTTTTTTTCCATTAAGCTCCAGGCCCATTGGTTGCCTGCCTTCAACCATTATCTTCTCTCCTCCTTCCCTCTTCCTCTTTCTATCTCTTGCCTCTCTCCTCTTTTTCTCCCTTGTTCCCTCATCTCCAGCCGACTCTCAAGTCAAAATTATTTGCATACAGGAGGACATGATAAGTTTTCAGGGAGCAGTGTGAGTGTGTGAGGGGTAAAGAACAAGTGGGATAAAAGATAAGTAAAGAAAGAAAGAAAGAAAGAAAGAAAGAAAGAAAGAAAGAAAGAAAGAAAGAAAGAAAGAAAGAAAGAAAGAAAGAAAGAAAGAAAGAAAGAAAGAAAGAAAGAAAGAAAGGAGGACGGACATACTGGAGCATAAAGAAGTTTGGGAGAAGACTGCATTCTGAGACTGGTGGGTTACTCTTCTTCTTTCAATCTTCTTGTGAGTGCTTTGGCTTCTGTCAATGATACGTTTGTAGATTGTCAAAAGAGGGTTATAGCTAAAACTGAAGGAGGATATTACCTAGAATTTAAGATAGTGAACTAAGCAGTATGACACTTGCTTAGAATTGCTTGAGTCTCAGCTTATTTAGATATTTAGAATTTTGAGATGTGTATTCACTGTATATTGTGCTTTAAATTGGAATCTCTGATGCCAAGCTTTGTATCGCTGAGTTGTTTGATTGAATGGCAAGTAGAGTGTGAAACTCCTTCTGGAATACTTCTACTTTTTGTTGGATTTTCATATGGTTGATATTCATGTTGTATATTGTATTGGAGATTTGATGCCGTAACAAACCATTGAATGCTCTACATTGTTATTATTCCTTTATAGCATGCAGCTAACATTGAAAGGATATATTACATTTCCGAGGCAAAGTGTTGCACTGTTTTGAGTTCTCATACATGGTTAGCTATACTGAACAAAAATAGAAAAACGCAAAATGTAAAGTGTTAGTCCCATGTTTCATGAGCTGAAATAAAAGATTCTAGAAATGTTCTACATGTACAAAAAACTTATTTCTCTAAATTTTGGGGCATAAATTTGTTTACATTCCTTTTAGTGAGCCTTTCTCCTTTGCCAATATAATCTATCCACCTGACAGGTGTGGCATATCAAGAAGCTGATTAAACAGCATGATCATTACACAGGTGCACCTCGTGCTTGGTACAATAAAATGCTACTCTAAAATGTGCAGTTTTGTCACACAGTACAATGCCAAAGAAGTCTCAAGTTTTGAGGGAGTTTGCAATTGGTATGCTGACTGCAGGAAAGTCCCCCGAGCTGTTGCCAAAGTGTTAAATGTTCACTTGTCTACTTTAAGCTGCCTCCAATATCCTTTTAGAGAATTTGGCAGTATGTCCAACTGGCCTCACAACCACAGACTACATGTAACTACGCCAACCCAGGATCTCCACATCCTGCTTCTTCACCTGTGGGATGAAACTGTGGCACAACAGGAAGATTTCTGCACAAACTGTTAGAAACCTCAGGGAAGCTCAGGGAAGCTCATCTGCATGCTCATCGTCCTCACCAGGGTCTTGACCTGACTGCAGTTCGGCGTCGGTACAGACTTCAGTGGGCAAATGCTCACCTTCGATGGCCACTGGCACGCTGGAGAAATGTGCTTTTCACGGATGAATCCCGGTTTCAACTGTACCGGGCAGATATCAGATGTATGGGCAAAGTGTCCCATGGTGGCAGTGGGGTTATGGTATGGGCAGGAATAATCTACGGACAATGAACACAATTGAATTTTATCAATGGCAATTTGAATGCACAGAGATACCGTGATGAGATCCTGAGGCCCATTGTCATGCCACTGGTGGGTGGCACCATGGTACCATGGCACAGAGCAGAAGGCTGAGGCACTGCAACATGTCTCTCTGGGTGAAGAAAACAAACCTTTACAAAAAAGCACTAAATCTAAAAATGAACTGAAATAATTGTGTGCCTGTCTCCTCCTCTTTTTGTTAACCAGCAATTTACTTTGTGTGTGTGTGGGGGGGGGGGGGGGGTAATGATGAATGCACAAATTATGTCTACAATATTCTATAATCTGGCTATTTAGAAATGGAAATCAAATGGGTTCTAGAAAGAAATACATATTGTGTCACTGATGGATTATTACATTGCATATAAAGATAGATCATTTGTATTTTCCCACAGCCTTAGGGATGTAGATCTCAATATGCTGTACACAATGTACACATTTTATAGAACTGGGGGGAGTCAGGGAAATGTTGACATGATGTCCAGCTGAAGTTGCATGGTGAAGGGACATTTTGTCCAGCTGAGACTGCATGTGAAGGGTTGCTCTGACATGATGTCTTGCTGAGGCTACATGGTGAAGGGACATTTTGTCCAGCTGAGACTGCATGTGAAGGGTTGCTCTGACATGATGTCTTGCTGAGGCTTCATGGTGAAGGGACATTTTGTCCAGCTGAGACTGCATGTGAAGGGTTGCTCTGACATGATGTCTTGCTGAGGCTACATGGTGAAGGGACATTTTGTCCAGCTGAGACTGCATATGAAGGGTTGCTCTGACATGATGTCTTGCTGAGGCTTCATGGTGAAGGGACATTTTGTCCAGCTGAGACTGCATGTGAAAGGCTGCTCTGACATGATGTCTTGCTGAGGCTTCATGGTGAAGGGACATTTTGTCCAGCTGAGACTGCATGTGAAGGGTTGCTCTGACATGATGTCTTGCTGAGGCTTCATGGTGAAGGGACATTTTGTCCATCTGAGACAGCATGTGAAGGGTTGCTCTGACATGATGTCTTGCTGAGGCTTCATGTTGAAGGGACATTTTGTCCAGCTGAGACTGCATGTGAAGGGCTGCTCTGACATGATGTCTTGCTGAGGCTTCATGTTGAAGGGACATTTTGTCCAGCTGAGACTGCATGTGAAGGGCTGCTCTGACATGATGACTGACTGAGGCTGTATGGTGAAGGGATGTTCTGACATAATGACCGACTGAGGCTGTATGGTGAAGGGATGTTCTGACATGATGACCGGCTGAGGCTGTTTGGTGAAGGGATGTTCTGTATAATTTTCTGGTGTCAGGATGAGGAAGGAAATGCTTTGCTTTTCACGAGTGTGTTGGTGAGAGAGTGAGGGGAGAGAAAGCGGGAGAGAGAGGTGGGATAAAGTGAGCGGGAGATAGTGTGTGTGTCTGTTTCTCTATCTGTGTGTGTGTCACCGCGGTGCCTAGCTTGCTTTACCGTGGAAGCTGAGAACAGGGAGACAGCCAAATGTGATTAAATTATAGAGGGATAGCACCCTCCCTGGCTCTCATGCGACCAGCTCCCGGGAACCCCCTCCCTCCCAATCTGGACTCAAGGTTAGACGTAGCATAGTAAACTGAAATTATTATGATACATATGGTGTGGTATATATTAATTTGTGGATATCTATCCTCCATTTTATTTGATATGTTACATTACAATTCTTATGATATGTTACGAATTGCAATTCATACAATATGTTACGAATTTTCAATGTGTATGATATGTTACGAATTCCAATTGGTTGTGGCTAGCTTTAGCTAGGCTGCTAGGTAGCTAATGCTAATGTTAGCTGTGGTTAGGGGTTAAGCTTAGGGTTCATGTTAGGCTTAGGAGTTACGTTAAAGGGGTTAAGGTCAGGATTAGGGGAAGGGTTAGCTAACATTCTAAGTAGTTGCAAAGTTGCTTTTTGATAAAATTACAAAAGTTGACCGTAATGAGAGTCGAACACTCAATCGTTGGCTTTCTAGACGTTCATGTTATACGCCCACCAACGACCCTCTTTTCGTTTTTTGTTATCTGAGTAAGGGAAATGCTGTATGTATTTTGAAAGATGAGACATTGAGGATTATAATAAATATGGCTTTGAGGTCATGCAAGCAAGCCAAACACTCATGATTCCAAATGTGCACGTCACATTTCCACAGCATAATATGAATGTCACATACAGTGTCAATGTTGTTTGACGTACAGTTACAAGACAACATGGTGTAATACCCTGGGTTGTTCTGAACCGAATGTGTCTATGTTTGTCTTTTGTGAAGGAAAGGCACCTGAATCCACTCATGACTCCTTTCTTTGCGCACCAAAATTACGATCCGTTTCCCTGAATAGTATTGTGAAAGCTTAACCTTGTAATATCGTTTTTTTTATAACTTAGTTAGTCATGTTGGCAATAGAACATGCTTTCAAATGATTCCCACTTGTCCAAGATTGCGATTTATAATGGACCATTTTTGGACTGCGTAAACAACAGTAATTGTGTGATGGTGGGGATGCAGGGTTGTGTTCCAACCAAACCTACAAATGTGCTTGCTCTAGTTCTTAAAAGGCAGATCAAGGACAGCTCAAAAAAGCACCTTATAGTTGAAGACTTTTCTTTGAGTCATAAAAGTGCATTTCATTTACTTAGGAACTGTGCACACTTTGGAGAGGTGTGTGGACACTTGGAGACAGCAGTTATAGTCCTCTCACTCCAACCCTTGTAATATTGTTGTCTTATGTTGCACCTACCTCATATTATCGTGTTACTGAATGTATTCAAAGTATTTTCAAATTTCGTTACCAACAAATGCAGTGAAAGAAAAGTAGAGTAAATGTAAAATACACATACAATCAGCAATGTAATGTTTGTATTCAGGTGAGCTGTTGTGTCCTAACCATTGGTCTAATCATTTTTCCATAAACTCCAAACTGTTTTATTTCAATTGCTACTATAGTTATGCATTTCTTCTTTTTGAAACATTTAAATTTAGCCCTATACATATAGTCCAAGTCCCACGAGTGTAAAGGGTTAAGTTACCTTCTGTTTTATATAACCATACCAAAGGTAACCTATCATATAATTTGTTTCTCGGATTAACGTTTACTATGTTACTTCCAGTCTATGAGACCAGGCTGTCCCTCCATCCCTCCCTTTACCCACCCCTCATCTCATATATTCACCCTCTTCCTCAGCATCTCAAGGATCCCACATAATCAAAACAGTCTCAGGAGGCCAGACAGATGAAGATGGAGCTGCAGTAGATAGCTACTGTTTTACGGGCTCCTGACCAATTTTGCTAATTGGTGTATTTTGTTTTTACACTGATCTTAACTTTTTTTGTTCATAATATTTCCGCAATCTTTTCCTACGACAGAAAATAGCTTCTGGACAACAGAACAGCGATCACTAAACTCGATTTGGATGAAGATTTCTACTTCAACGAGTCGGCAGCTGTGAATGTACTGCTCATTCCAAGCCAGGCCCTAATCCCTGGGAATCAAAAAAGGAAGAGACGGTGCAAGAGAGGCAAACAAGCGGGCTCCCTGACGAGACTATGTCGGCGAGTTAATAAACTGCCTCCACCTTCCGTTCCCTTGGCGAACGAACTGGACAAGCTCCATTCGAGACAATGCTGTAATTGGGACCTGAAGAACTTTAATATCCTATGTTTCTCGGAGTCGTGGCGGAACAAGAACATGGATAATATACATTTAGCTGTTTTTGAAATGCATCGTAAAGACCAGCAGTTTCGGGTAAGGTTATGAGGGAGGTGTGTGTCTTTGTTAACAATAACTGGTGCGCAATCTCTAATATTAAGGAAGTCTCAAGGTTTTGCTCACCTGAGTTAAAAAATATAATCAAAACCTAGATTTTTTGTAGCTGTCTATTTACCACCACAAACCAATGCTGGCACTAAGACCGCCCTAAAACAGTATAGGGCCATAAGCAAACAAGAAAATGCACATGCAGAGGCAGCGCTCCTACTGGCCAGGGATTTTAATGCAGGGAAACTGAAATCCGTCTTACCACATTTTAACCAGCATGTCACCTGTGCAACTAGAGACGAACAAACTCTAGTTCACCTTTACTCCACACACAGACACTCAAACAGCAAGTGCCAGTGATTTGCTCAATATGGAAGTGGTCCAATGAAGCTGATGCTAAAAGCTACAGAACTGGGATTCATCCGATAACATTGAGGAGTTTAACACATCAGTCACTGGCTTCTTTAATAAGTGCATCGACAACGCCATCCCCACAGTGACCGCACGTACATATCCCAACCAGAAGCCACGGATTACAGGCAACATCCGCACTGAGCTAAAGGCTAGAGCTGCCACTTTCAAGGAACGGGACCCTACTCGACCTCTGGTGAGCAGTCAAAAAGACAAAACATGAATACAGGACTAAGATTGATTCCTACTACACCGACTCTGAAGCTCGCCGGATGTGTCAGAGCTTGCAAACTATCATGGATTACAAAGGTAAACCCAGCTAGGAGCTGCCTAGTGATGTGAGCCTACTCGAAAAGCTAAATTCCTTCTATGCTTGCTTCGAGGCAAGTAACACTGAACCATACATGAGAGCAACAGCTGTTCTGGATGACTATGTGATCTCTCTCTCTGTAGTAAGTAAGACCTTTAAACAGGTGAACATTCACCAGGACGCGTACTCAGAGCATGCACTGACCAGCTGGCAAGTGTCATCATTGAAATTTTCAACCCCTCCGTAGTCTTTGTGCCCGAGAATGCAAAGGTAACCTGTCTAAATGACTGCCACATCATAGTATTCATTGTAGCCATGAAATGCTTGGAAAGGCTGTTCATGGCTCACATCAACACCATCATCCCAGACACCCTGGACACACTCCAATACACATACTGCCCCATCAGATCCACAGATGATGCACTCTCTATTGCACTTCACACTGCCCTCTCCGACCTGGACAAGAGGAATACCTACGTGACAATGATGTTCATTGACTGTAGCTCAGCGTTCAACAGCATAGTGCCCTCCATGCTCATCACTAAGCTCAGGATCCTGGGACTGAACAACCCCCTCTGCAACTGGTTCTTGGACTTCAAATCAAATCAAGCTTAATTTATACAGCACATTTCAGACATGGAATGCAAGGCAATGTGCTTCACAGGAAAAAATGAGAATAAAAACTAAAATATTTACTGCACAACAAATATAAAAGGATAATTTTTTAAATAAAAATAATTCCCAGTTTCGCCCCCCCCCCCTCCAAGTTCTCTGGCTGGCTATTCCAGAGGCTGGGGGCATAATAACTAAAGGCTGCCTCTCCATGCCTCTTGGTCCTCGGCTTTGGGATAGGTAAAAAGCCAGTGCCAGAGGAGCTGATGGCCCTACTGGGTACATAACTTAAAAGCAGGTCTGACATGTATTGGGGTGCACAAATGGGGATTGATTTAAAAACCAATAGAAGAACCTTAAAATTGCCCCACCTTGGCAATGTTCCTCAGGTGGTAAAAAGCTATCTTGGTCACATTCCTAATGTGTGACTTGTATTTGAGTTCAGAATATAAAATAACACCTAGGTTGTTTATCTGGAGTTTTATTTTTATTGTCCGTGAATCACAATGTGCAGACTGATTCTCAATCTGTGCTTCGGCTCCATAAATAAGTACCTTAGTCGCCCCCAGGTGTTGAGGGTAGGCAACAACATATCCACCACTCTGACCTTCAACAAAGAGCTCCTCAGGGGTGTGTGTTTAGTCCCCTCCTGTGCTCCCTCTTCACCCACGACTGCATGGCAGGGCACGATACTCCAACAACATCATTAAGTTTGCTGAAGGCAAAACGTGGTTGGCCTGATCACCGACGACGATGAAATAGTCTACAGGGAGGAGGTCCATGACCTGGCAGTATGGTGCCAGGACAACAACCTCTCATTCAACGTCAGCAAGACAATGAATCTGAACATAGACTTCAGGAAATGTAGGGCCAAGCACGCCCTGTTGTGGAGCGTGTTTGGAGATTCAAGTTCCACGGTGTCCACATCACCAAAGAATTATCATGGTCCACACACACCAACATAGTTGTGGAGAAGGCCGAACAGAGCCGTCTCCCCAAAAATGATTTGGCATGGTTCCTCAAACCCACAAACGTTCTCCAGCTGCACCATATAGAGCATCTTGACATGCTGCGTCACCTCTTGGTATGACAACTGCTTGGCATCTGACCGCAAGGTGCTACAGAGCGTAGTGCGTCCAGCCCAATACATCACTGGGGCTATGTTGTCAAAGAATCCCGCCACCCAAGTCATCGACTGTTCTCTTTGCTACCGCACGGAAAGCGATACCGATGCACCAAGTCTGCAATCAACAGGACCCTGAACAGCTCTACTCCCAAGCCATAAGAATGCTAGATAGTTAGTCTGGGTAGCTATTGGTTAACTACTTAACTATCTGCATTGACCCGTTTTGCAGTAACTCTTTTGACTCATCACATATGCTGCTGCTACTGTTTATTAAGTATGCTGTTGCATTTTCACTTTATCCCTACCTACCTCATATGTACAAATCTACTTCAATTACCTCGTACCCCTGAACACATACCCCCTGTATATAGCCAAGTTATCCTTACTCATTGTGTATTTATTCCTTGTATTATTTTTATATTATTTCAAAAACTTTCTCTCAGCTTTGTTGGAAAGGACCGGTAAGTAAGCATTTTACTGAGCAAAACGGTTACTGGTGGGATTTCAAAACATACTGGGTACTTTTGGCAACATTACTTTACAGTTACATGACATGGAAGTGTTGAGGTTTTTATCACAATACATTTGTTTGGTATAAAAAGTAATTAAGCAAGTTTGTTTTTAATCAATTTCCAACAATACATTTAAATACTATTGATATCTCTTTTTTCTAGATAATTACATTGGTTTTGTTGATTGAGTTCCGCTGGCTAGCCTGGATACAATAATAGATTTTGTTGATTAAAGGTCCGCTATTGTAGGAAGAGTGTAATTGTGCTATGAAAATGAAACTTTCTTTAATGATTTCTTACAAAACAACATCTGCACAGAATAACCTCTGAATCATTTGTTAACAGTTTCTCTAGTTATATTCCTGGCAGCTGGAGAAGTAGTTATGTATCTCTACAATAACGACTGCATCTCTCTAGTGGGTTGAAACTGAAATGCATGTCTAAGATATGAACCTTTAACTCTTTACACCATAGGAATAGGGGAGTGTGTGTGTGGGTGTTTGTGTGCTAGTGTGTGCATGTGTGTTGAAGGGATCTCCATAGGAATTCCATACACACTAACCCTACTGGGTCATATAGCTACATGCCAGTTAGCTTGTCTGTGCTGTGCTGTGGACAGCATGACTATGGTAATGTTAGTTTGTCTGAGGTGAATAGAAGCAGGTCACATAGTCACACACACACTAATATTATTTTAGGGCTCCTGAGTGGCGCAGCGGTCTAAGGCACAGCATCTCAGTGCAAGAGGCATCACTACAGTCCCTGGTTGGAATCCAGCCTGTTTCACATCCAGCCATGATTAGGAGTCCCATAGGGCAGTGCACAATTGGCCCAGCGTTGTCCGGGTTTGACTGGGGTAGGCCGTCATTGTAGATAAGAATTTGTACTTAACTGACTTTCCTAGTTAAATAAAGGTTAAATATGTGACTCAACTATCTAGCTAGCCAGTCTTGATGGATGTGGCTAGCACGACTGTGTACTATTAAGCGATATAAGTCTGCTAGGATGACTGTGTAAAAATATAGAGAGTTATAAGTCTGATAGCATGACTGTGTGCAAATATAGATAATTATAAGTCTGCTCGTTTTACTCTGTGAAAATGTGACTCTATTAAAATGAGATGGCATGACTGTGGGCTAACACTAGCATGCTAGCCTGTCTGACATAAACGAGGCAGAATTGCCTGGTCACATGACAGTGTGTCTGTCTGTTTGGGAGTTGATGAATAAGCCCCCCTGGTCGAAGGTGTACCTTCCTGTAGAGCGTGTTAACACCAGGCCACCCAGGGGCCCAGGAGAGGATCACACTACCCCACCTGTGGAGACAGCTAAAGAGGCTTACAGCCCAGCCAGCTAGCCCCCCCCCCCCCCCCCCGCCCATGACACAGTTCTTCTCTGATTCACACTCGGAATGTATTTATATAACTACAGTATATATACTGTACATCATCCAGAATGATGGAGGAGATCGATGCTTATGATGATTCATAACTAGGATCAAATCGATTAGGCCGTGGTCAGGATTAATTTAAACATGTACATACCATTTCTATTTAGATGTTGTTCTTTTTTATTCCCTATAGCTAATCTTATTCGTGGGTATTATCAAGATGTGCTTGACTGAGTAAACCAGTGGTAGGATGTTGAAAAGACATTGATGTGCCCTTGCAATCACTGAATGATGTGGTTCAGCTGGTTTTGTGATGGGATAAATCCAAGGTAAATTCTGCAATGTCAATACTGATCCTTCCATACTCTGAGAAAGGGGGATCTAGTGTGCCTCACTGGTTCATGACAGGTTTCTGTAAGTCTTAAAAATCAATGCGCTGATGAGTGAAACCAAACTGCACCAAATTTGGATAGGTGGTCATAAAATCCTATTAGATGGCAAGATTAAGCTACCACATTATTAATACCTATCCAATCTTTTGAGATTTTACCAGAAGTGTGAAAGGGAATAGGGCTATAGGTGTTGATTTGGAATTGGTCATCTGTCTAAGAACACAGTGCTATCCTCTCCGGCCCTCTCCTCTCCTCGGGGACGGAAGCGCTACGTGATGTATTTCCTGGCGGGCAGGCCAATTAAAAACCAATCAGGCCTGTTGGAGTGTGTGCATGGTAATGGAAAAGCCAGGAGAGTGGAGGAGAGCAGTGATTAATGGACACTTTCACCTCGTGGCATAACAGGCTCCCATTCATCACTTCACCTGTCCTGCATAGGGTCGGGCTGGCACTCCGCATTCACGCCTATACACCACTGTCACTACCATACACATCTGTATGAGTTACACTGGCTGTGACTGGGTTGTTATGCAGTGGATTGGAGCTGGGTTAGTCACCGTCCTATGTACTGAGTCACAGTAGGCTATACACCATTGACCTCCCCCATATTACACGTTCATTGCAATGCACTGCATTTATTCAGGAATGGGATATACTGTATTTTCCCTAGGATATAGCCTGCTTGTATTTGACCCTGTGGTGCCGTTAGCCGGCACACATTCAAGCCAACGATTGTATTAACAGTGAGAAGGGTATTCCATTTCAGGAGCTGCACTGACCTGTTTCACACAGGCAGGCAGGCAGGCAGGCAGGCAGGCAGGCAGGCAGGCAGGCAGGCAGGCAGGCAGGCAGGCAGGCAGGCAGGCAGGCAGGCAGGCAGGCAGGCAGGCAGGCAGGCAGGCAGGCAGGCAGGCAGGCACCTGTAAAAAATAATTTGCATAACTTGGTTTGGCCTTCTTTCATTAAGGAAACAAATGAAGAGCTTTGTTCCAAAACACTATATCCATTTTCAGAAACGTTTGTAAATTAGCTTTACTGTTTAAAGAAATTATGAAAGAGAGGTGTTTTTCACTATCTAATCATGGGTTGGGGTTGATCAATGACTGACATGTATTTGTTTAAAATCTATCACTTGATGATTTCAATTCAGAGAGACAAATGATCATGTTTTCAACAAAATGCAACATAACAGCTTCACTCTCAGAGAAATCAAATCAAATTCAAATAACATTTTAATGGTCACATACACATATTTAGCAGAGGTTATTGCGGGTGTAGTGAAATGCTTGGGATCCTAGCTCCAACAATGCAGTAGTATCGAACAATTCAGTAGTATCTAGAAACGATTAACAACATTACACACACATCTGAAAGTAAAATAATGTAAGTAATAAATGTCGCATTGTATAAATGAGTGGAGACAGGCTCAGGAATTCGTAATAGGGGCGTTTAATAATCCACCCAGAATATACAACATGCCATGAAAAGACCCAGAGTTGTGGGGCGAACAGAGGGTATTATACACGTCACATAATGAGGGAATGTAAACCAGGTGTGTGGGAAAACAAGACAAAACAAATGGAAAATGAAAGGTGGATCGGCGATGGCTAGAAGACCAGTGACGTCGACCGCCGAACGCCGCCCGAACAAGGAGAGGAGCCGACTTCGGCGGAAGTCGTGACAGTACCCTCCCCTTGACGCGCAGGTCCAGCAGCGCTCCGACACCTGTCTCGGGACGACCCGGGGGGCGAGGTGCAGGGTGATCCGGACATAGACCGTGGAACTCCTGCAGCATTGAAGGGTCCAACACGTCCCCCACTGGAACCCAGCATCTCTCCTCCGGGCCGTACCCCTCCCACTCCATGAGGTACTGAAGGCCCCTCACCCCTCGAATCCAGTATGGAGTGAAGGGCGTATGCCGGGACCCCCTCGATGTCCAGAGGGGGCGGAGGAACCTCCCGCACCTCAGACTCCTGGAGCGTACCAGCCACCACCGGCCTGAGGAGAGACACATGGAACGAGGGGTTTATATGGTAATAAGAGGGAGCTGTAACCTGTAACACACTTCGTATAGTCTCTTCAGGACTTTAAACAGCCCCACAAACTGCGGACCCAACTTCTGGCAGGGCAGGCGGAGGGGCAGGTTTCGGGGCGAGAGCCAGACCTGGTCCCCCGGTGCGAACACCGGGGCCTCACTGCGGTGACGGTCTACGCTGGTTTTCTGGTGCAGCACGGCACGCTCATGTCTCCTCCGCGTGCCGGAACCAGTCGTCCACCGCAAGAGCCTCGGTCTGACTCTGATGCCAAGGAGCCAGAACCGGCTGATACCCCAGTAGGCACTGGAAGGGGAAGATGTTAGTGGAGGAATGGCGAAGCGAGTTCTGGGCCATCTCTGCCCAGGGCACGACCGCCGCCCACTCCCCCAGCCAATCCTGGCAATAAGACCGCAGAAACCTACCCACATCCTGGTTAACTCTCTTCACCTGCCCGTTACTCTCAGGGTGAAAATCTGAAATAAGGCTGATCAAGACCCGCAGAAGCTCCATGAACGCTCTCCAGACCCTCGACGAGACCTGGGGACCTCGGTCAGACACTATATCCTCAGGCACCCCATAGTGCCGGAAGACGTGCGTGAACAAGGCCTCCGCAGTCTGTAGGGCCGTAGGGAGACCAGGCTGAGGAAGGAGACGGCAGAGAAACGGTCCACAATGACCAGAATCATGGTGTTACCCTGTGAGGGGGAGATCTGTGAGAAAATCTATCAACAGGTGCGACCATGGCTGTTGTGGAACGGCTTAGGGTGTAACTTACCTCTTGGCAAGTGCCTACGTCCTTGGCCAAGGTGGGCCACCAGTACTTCCCACTCAAACAGCGCACTGTCCGACCGATACCTTGATGACCAGAGGAGGGTGACGTGTCAGCCCAATAGATCAGACAGAACGTACAGATGCCCAGAGGGACACTGGAGGGGAGCGGGCTCTGCACGTGACGCCTGCTCAATGTCCGCGTCCAGCTGCCATACTACTGGCGCCACCAGGCAGGAGGCTGGGAGTATAGGGGTGGGATCCATGGGCCGCTCCTCTGTGTCATACAGCCGGGACAGTGCATCTGCCTTGACATTCTGGGAACCTGGTCTGTACAAAAGGGTGAAAACAAAACGGGTAAAAAACATGGCCCACCTTGCCTGGCGAGGACTTAGTCTCCTCGCTGCCCGGATGTACTCCAGATTGCGGTGGTCAGTCCAGATGAGAAAAGGGTGTTTAGCCCCCTCAAGCCAATGTCTCCACGCCTTCAAAGCCTTGACGACAGCCAACAGCTCCCGGTCCCCCACATCATAGTTTTGCTCCGCCGGGCTGAGCTTCCTCGAGAAGAATGCACAGGGGCTATGCACAGAGCCCTTAGGTGACCAAAAGCCCTGTCCGCCTCAGCCGACCACTGCAAACGCACCGGGCCCCCCTTCAGCAGTGAGGTAATGGGAGCCGCTACCAGACCAAAACCCAGGATAAACCTCCGGTTGTAAACCGTAGAAAATGCTGCACCTTTGACTCAATCACTGTGGCTATGAGAGGTAGAGGGTAACTGTACTTCACAGTGATCTGGTTAAGAGCTCTATTGCCAAAACATGGGCACAGACCTCCCTCCTTGTTCACAAAAAATAAACTAGAGGAGGCGGGTGAAGTAGAGGACCAGAATATACCCCTGACGCAAGACATATGTTTCCATAGCTGCCGTCTCCACCTGTGACAGGGGATACACGTAACTCCTGGGAAGTGCGGTGTCTACCAGGAGATTTATCGCACAATCCCCCCCGACGATGGAGTGGTAATTGAGTCGCCATCTTTTTGGAAAAGGTTGAGAGCCAAGTTGACATATTTGGGGGGAATGTGCACGGTGGAGACCTGGTCTGGACTTTCCACCGTTGTAGCACCAATGGTCTCTCCTTGTGACCCCCCTGCGTCACCATGCCCAGGGGAGTGGTGGCCTCCCTAATCAACCCTGACCCTAATGGTCGACTGTCTAAGGTGTGAACTGGGAAGGACATAGCCACTGGAACAATGGGGATCCCTAAACTAAGGGAGAATTATCGATCTATGAAATTCTCAGGCTCGCCTGAATCAACGAGCACCTTAGGCTGGAAATTCAGAGAAAACTCAGGAAAAGTAACATACAAAAACATGTGTACAACAGATGACTCTGGGTGAGAATGGTGCCGGCTCACCTGGGGTCCCACCAGAGTGCTGTGCCTGCTGCCTCGACACCCAGAGGGTATCCATGAATATCGGAGCAGTGGAGCAGGGGAATGGAACCAACAGACACTGGACGTCCCCGGGCGGCCATGGTCCAAAAGTCCATTGCGAACTCCTGGGCGCTCCTCGTCCCCTGCCTCAGATGGAAGATACGTTCACCCGCCGCTCTACCCTCGGGCGGGTGGTCGAAGACTGAAGTCCTCGAATTGGTCCAGCACTGCATCTCCTTCCTTCCACACGGCGTTGGCCCACTCCAGGGCTTTCCCCGAGAGGCACGAGGCAGGGGCGGACACCTTCTCACGGCCCGAAGGAGCCGGGTGGACGGTTGCCAGGATCCAGCTGCAACAGGAAACCCTGGAAGCGTGCAGCCGTCCCATCGTACTCCTGGGGAAGTGTGAGACGAATCCCACTGGGACCGGGTGCAGGGGAGGCGAGTAGTGAAGACCCCTGTTGTGCTGGTGGAGGCCCTGGAGGAGCTCCCTGTCTCTCCCAGGGGTCCATAGTTTGGACGACTCGGCCCATGGCGGCGCCGAGATGGTGGAGCATCGCCGCATACTCCCAGACGCGCTCCTCAACCCCTATACCAGGGGCACCTGCTCCTGCTGACTCCATATTCAGTTGTGTTGCATAACTGGCTGCAAGGAAGTCAGGTGCAGGAGAGCAGAACTAGGTACTAACCGGAGAAGTTTCAATGATGCAAAACCGACAGCACCCAGAACAACAAAATATATGTTGAAATAACCTGTCGCAAACCAGTCGATAATGCACAATCACTTTACAACAAACAATTCCACACACAGACATGGGGGGGAACAGAGGGTATTATACACAGGAAAACAAGACAAAACAAATGGAAAATGAAAGGTGGATCGGCGAAGGCTCGAAGACCGGTGATGTCGATCGCTGAACGCCGCCTGAACAAGGAGAGGAACCGACTTCTGTGGAAGTCGTGACAAGTGAGGTAAATCCTCTAACAAATTCACGGGACAAGACCTGAAATACACTGCACAGGACGAAACCAGTAATAAGAAATGCACAACAATACACTGGACGAGACCCGTAATAACAAGTGCACAATACACACTGCACAATACATGCCGCACAAAATACTAAATAAAAAGCACAGGAACTCACATACCAACGGACATGGGAACAATAATCAACCAGGACACTGAGGAACAGAGGGCACAATTATACACATACTTATCAAGGGGAATGGGAACCAGGTGTGGGTAATGAGACAAGACAGTCCGGGGTTGGTGGGAATGATCCAGTTCAGTGACGCCTAGAAGGCCGGTGACGTAGACCTCTGGAGCTGGTGAATGGAATGAGCAGCAGTACCGGGGGAATCGGGGTGGCATTGACTAAAATACAGTGGAATAGAATTCAGTATATACATATGAGATGAGTAAAGCAGTATGTAAACATGTAAACATTTACATTTCACATTTTTGTCATTTAGCAGATGCTCTTATCCAGAGCGACTTACAGTAAGTGCATACATAAGATAGCTAGCTACTGTAGTTGAATTAACCACATATAACAGTGAAACATACAGGATTTACATTCCATTCCAGCTAATCAATGGATATATAGCATTTTGCAAAAAAAGCCTACATTTTCATACACACCTAAAATCTATAAATACAAAATCTGAGAACCGTAATAATAATATATACACACACACACAGGTATACACACACACACACAGGTATGCATAAGCAATGATTTATGGTGAATAAACACAAATGTGATATAGCGTTTTGAACAAAACTATTCAGACGCAGCTCAGAGAACTTGACAAAGGGCAGTTAAGACTATTACATTAGGAATGATATCATTATGATCAAGCCAGAGTGTTGTCACTGATGATAATCAATCAGAAGCGTTTTCATTTATTACAATCAGTATTTAGCTTGCTTTGACGGCTAAGAGAGGATGGGATAGCATTTTTGAATATTTTCACCAGCAAGGCTCACGTGTAGTGTCAATCCCTGCCCCACTCCTCCCGCCCCCATCCTACCACCTACACATGCCTTATGAGAGGGAGGCAGCAATGTGAAGCCATGAGAAAGAGAGAGCGAGGCATTGCTAAGATCTCTCAGAAATGCTCATTCCACGCTCATTTACCTCACCATTAACTGTCTTTTACATTTGAGGTCTGTGTTTTTTTGTTACTTTAAAAAAAGAAGAAAGAGAAGGAAAAAAAGAAATGAAAAAGTAATCCTCCCTTCCTCCTGTTGGGCTGGAGGAAAAGCGGTGCGGTATTGGAAAATGATTAGAAAACATCCATCCATTATTCATTAGTTAGATTGGTGAGGGCGCCCACTTCTTATTTATGCATGGTGTTTAAATCAGATTTGTCGGTTTTGATCACTGTAAAATCTCCCAGTTGCACAGTGGCAATATTGGGTGAATATTACACTGTCTAATGGGTAATTGATAACGGCAAGTGACACTGGTTGGGATGAACGGGCAGGAGGAGGGATGAAGGGGGGAAGAAGGAATGACTGTTGAATATAGCTGTGCATATAGTGGATAGATGGTTTATTTTCACATTTGATTACAACACCAGAGAACTCCACTGAAATTAATAACATCTCTTTCAAGGCCCAGAAGGCCGCTCATATTAAACCACAATTAGACCACAATCAAATTAAAATCACATTATCTATGACTTCCAACAATCATTGCAAAAGTCATGTCGACAAACTTTACCTTTAACTTGACCGGGTTGTTATTGTAAATGAGAATCTGTTCCCAATGACTTTCCTGGTTAAATAAAAGTAAAATAAACAAGAGTAGAGCTGTCCGTGTGCTGCTGCTTGTGAGTGTGAGTGTATATACATGTATATATACAGTGGGGCAAAAAAGTATTTAGTCAGCCACCAATTGTGCAAGTTCTCCCACTTAAAAAGATGAGAGAGGTCATTTTCATCATAGGTACACGTCAACTATGACAGACAAAATTAGGAAAAAAAATCCAGAAAATCACATTAGGATTTTTAATGAATTATTTGCAAATTATGATGGAAAATAAGTATTTGGTCAATGACAAAATTTTATCTCAATACTTTGTTATATACCCTTTGTTGGCAATGACAGAGGTCAAACGTTTTCTGTAAGTCTTCACAAGGTTTTCACACACTGTTGCTGGTATTTTGGCCCATTCCTCCATACTGATCTCCTCTAGAGCAGTGATGTTTTGGGGCTGCTGCTGAGCAACACGGACTTTCAAGATCTGGAGACTGGCTAGGCCACTCCAGGACCTTGAAATGCTTCTTACGAAGCCACTCCTTTGTTGCCCGGGCGGTGTGTTTGGGATCATTGTCATGCTGAAAAACCCAGCCACGTTTCATCTTCAATGCTCTTGATGATGGAAGGAGGTTTTCACTCAAAATCTCATGATACATGGCCCCATTCATTCTTTTCTTTACACGGATCAGTCGTCCTGGTCCCTTTGCAGAAAAATAGCCCCAAAGCATGATGTTTCCACCCCCATGCTTCACAGTAGGTATGGTGTTCTTTGGATGCAACTCAGCATTCTTTGTCCTCCAAACACAACGAGTTGAGTTTTTACCAAAAAGTTATATTTTGGTTTCATCTGACCATATTACATTCTCCCAATCTTCTTCTGGATCATCCAAATGCTCTCTAGCAAACTTCAGACGGGCCTGGACATGTACTGGCTTAAGCAGGGGTCACGTCTGGCACTGCAGGATTTGAGTCCCTGGCAGCGTAGTGTGTTACTGATGGTAGGCTTTGTTACTTTGGTCCCAGCTCTCTGCAGGTCATTCACTAGATCCCCCCATGTGGTTCTGGGATTTTTGCTCACCGTTCTTGTGATCATTTTGATCCCCCGGGGTGAGATCTTACATGGAGCCCCAGACCGAGGGAGATTATCAGTGGTCTTGTATGTCTTCCATTTCCTAATAATTGCTTCCACAGTTGATTTAATTCAAACCAAGCTGCTTACCTATTGCAGATTCAGTCTTCCCAGCCTGGTGCAGGTCTACAATTTTGTTTCTGGTGTCCTTTGACAGCTCTTTGGTCTTGGCCATAGAGGAGTTTGGAGTGTGACTGTTTGAGGTTGTGGACAGGTGTCTTTTATATTGATAACAAGTTCAAACAGGTGCCATTAATACAGGTAACGAGTGGAAGACAGAGGAGCCTCTTAAAGAAGAAGTTACAGGTCTGTGAGAGCCAGAAATCTTGCTTGTTTGTAGGTGACCAAATACTTATTTTCCACCATAATTTGCAAATAAATTCATAAAAAATCATACAATGTGATTTTCTGGATTTTTGTTCTCATTTTGTCCTTCATAGTGAAAGTGTACCTATGATGAAAATGACAGGCCTCTCATCTTTTTAAGTGGGAGAACTTGCACAATTGGTGGCTGACTTAATACTTTTTTTGTCCCACTGTATATACAGTTGAAGTCGGAAGTTTATATACAGTTCGGTTAGCAAGTAGGTTAGGAAATCTTTGTGCATGACACAAGTAATTTTTCCAACAATTGTTTACAGACAGATTATTTCACTGTATCACAATTTCCGTGGGTCAGAAGTTTACATACACTAAGTTGACTGTGCCTTTAAACAGCTTGGAAAATTCCAGAAAATTATGTTGTGGATTTAGAAGCTTCTGATAGGCTAATTTACATAATTTGAGTCAATTGGAAGTGTACCTGTGGATGTATTTCAAGGCCTAACTTCAAACTCAGTGCCTCTTTGCTTGACATCATGGGGCTATCAAAAGAAATTAGCCAAGACCTCCGAAAAACCTCCACAAGTCTGGTTCATCCTTGGGAGCAGTTTACAAACACCTGAAGGTTCCACGTTCATCTGTTCAAACTATATTACTTAAGTATAAACACCATGGGACCACGCAGCCGTCATACCGCTCAGAAAGGAGATGCGTTCTGTCTCCTAGAGATGAACGTACTTTGGTGCGAAAAGTGCAAATCAATCCCAGAATAACAGCAATGGACCTTGTGAAGATGCTGGGGGAAACAGGTACAAAAGTATTTATATCCACAGTAAAATGAGTCATATATCGACATAACCTGAAAGGCCACTCAGCAAGGAAGAAGACACTGCTCCAAAACCGTTTGCAACTGCACATGGGGACAAAGATTGTAGATTTTGGAGAAATGTCCTCTGGTCTGATGAAACAAAAAAAGGACTGTTTGGTCATAATGACCATTGTTATGTTTGGAGCAAAAAGAGGGAGTGTCAAAGTCAAGGTATTGGAGTGGCCATCACAAAGCCCTGTCCTATAGAACATTTGCTGTCAGAACCGAAAAAGTGTGTGTGAGCAATGAGGTCTACAAACCTGACTCAGAGAGAGAGAGAGAGAAAGAGAGAAATAGAGAAAGAGAGAGAGAAATAGAGAAAGAGAGAGAGAGAGATAGAGACAGAGACAGAGAGAGAGACAGAGAGAGAGAGAGAGAGAGAGAGAGAGAGAGAGAGAGAGACAGACAGACAGACAGACAGAGACAGACAGACAGACAGACAGACAGACAGACAGACAGACAGACAGACAGACAGACAGACAGACAGACAGACAGAGACAGACAGACAGACAGACAGACAGACAGACAGACAGACAGACAGACAGACAGACAGACAGACAGACAGACAGACAGACAGACAGACAGACAGAAGAGTAGTGTTTGAGTAATTTTGTCCCTGAGGGTGGCCTGATCCCAGCCTTCAGCTCTGGTTCAGAGGACAGCAGCAAATGAGAGGTATCACAGGATGACAAGACAGGAGCACTGGCTAGCCTCCTTAGGAATGACAGGCTCAACCCACCAAGTCTTCACGTACAGACATACACATGCACACATGCATTCACGCTCATGCACATACACACACATGCATGCACACACATGCATGCACACACAAACATACGCACACACGCTCTCAGTCGCACACACACACTCTCAGCCACACACACACAGCTCAGATCAATGCTACAATAGCAGGTTCTAGACAGGGAGCCTTTGTTAGGCCAACAAAAATAATTCATAATTTGACCACTGATTGCTTGCCCTTCGACTAAACAAATCAAACTCTGAACAGAGGAATCCTGCCATGTTTGTTTCAGTTAACAATTGGAGTACTTTTTTTATGACGTGTAAAAACTCCCTTTGAATTGGTGAGATTGTGCTTGTGATATTAAGCGATTGATTTCTTTTCAAGACACTTTTTGGATCCCATAGGGGGAAGATATTTTCAGTTTGTTTAAAGAAACAAATCTATTGGTAAATCTATTGCAGACAGGTTCCAATGAACACACAATCATGGAACCTCATCAAAAAAGATAACATGATTTATATTCTGAGTTCGAAACTTTACTTCACTGCAGTCTTACTGTATGATAGAAATACATCTGGCTGAATGAGATATGACCAAACTTACCAAACAAACAAACCCATTATTATGGTACTACGCTTCAATGCCCCTGTTTTGGCTGTTTACTGTTATAATGAGTACATATTTCAGAGATGTGAATAGTGACCCACTTGAGGTATTGAACTCACAATCTTTTGTTGCAGGCCTACAACACAGTCACACATGATACAACACACCTCCATGATAACCAGACTGCCACTGGTTTAATTTAACAGTGCACTGACCGGGCAGCGTGAGGTAGAATCTTTAGCCATGTTAGCTAACACACGCTAGTGTGAAGAATGTGACTGTGGTAGAAACAAAGAACAACATGTACCAGCCATCAGACTATATTCCAATACACAGGTGGAGCTCAATGGATGGCCTTAAAATGGGTTTAATACATGTGTTTTATTTACAAGTGACAATTTGGCAAAGTAAAGGTTGGATGGAAATAAAAATCTCTCTGTTGAATGTAGTCTATAAACTCAGTCTATAACAGACTTACTTCCTTATAGATTATACGATCTGCCTTGTATTGGATAATCAGTCATCCAAGTTGTTTCAGTTTCCAGTTCTATATAGACACACACACACACAAACACACACACACACGCACACTGATAAGGGAGAACTTACTGATATTGGCCTCACGCAAACTGTGGAAGAGATGTGGGTTTGTTGTTTTAAATGGCCAAGCTGAGATAAAGAGGTTGAGACACAGACAGACGGACAGACGGACAGAGATAGAGACCAGTGTCAGTCAGTGCTGTTTAAGATGAGGGGTAAAAAAAATTATGAGCATGGCCTTATTTCTATTAAAGCATATTGGATGACTGTCATTCATATTCCGTTCACCCAGTTCAATATAACAGCGATAGGTTTAGGCTACTACATGATACTAACAGTATATCCATCATGAGGTTACTACAACCTAGCCTATAAATGAAAGTTCACAACGTAGATGCACACAAGTCGAGAGACAAATTTGAGGTGACATACTGACACATGGACTGAGGTGACATTCCATACAGTCTTGCACACTCTTGCTTGCTAAGTCCAACAGTTGCAAATGAGAGTTTCTATTGGACAAATGTAGGTATGTTTATCCCCACTCTGTTCCATTTGCTTCCATTGATGAAACTTTTTGAAACAGAATCAGCGGAATGATCAGGCATAAACACAGATCACTTTCATAGAAGCCAAGTTGTATTCCTTCTCACATGTGCTCTCCTCCTCTCACTTCATGCACAACACATCAGCTGTATGTGACCAGGTGGAAAACACTTTCCAAACCGCTACACACAGCCTACATCATTGTCATCATATTTGCTAAAGTAAAGTCATAGTCAGAATAGCTAAATAACTCTACCTACATGTACATATTACCTCAATTCCCTCAACACCAGTGCCCCTGCACATTGACTCTGTACCGGTACCCCCTGTATACATCCCGGCTATTGTTATTTACGGCTGCTCTTTAATTATTTGTTATTCTTATCTCCTAAATTTGTTTGAGGGTATTTTCTTAAAACTGCATTGTTGGTTAAGGGCTTGTAAGTAAACATTTAACTGTAAGGTCTACCTACACCTGTTGTATTTGGCGCATGTGACAAATAACATTTGATTTGAAATGTGATTTTAATGGAGCTAACAAGTTAGTAAACCTGCTACAATCATGCAGTAATGTTACAGTGTACAGTCAGTAAGCAGTTACACCTGCGGTCCCCGGTGGCACTAAATTTGTCAAACCAGAAGCTTACCTTGACTTGGAAGAGTTCCAGTGTTGTGTTGGATAGACATAGCCAGCTAGCTAACATAGCATCCCTCTGTTTGAATAGGATGTTTCAGTAGGATGAACTAGTTAGCTGCATTTGCTAGCCAAGTAAGCGAAAACTGAAAGTGACATATATCTCTCTCTCTATTTCTCTTTTTCTTCTGCTTCATTTTTGAAGAAATTAATTTGTTTAAAACTGTTCAACTATTTTCTTTCTCTCTCTTCGAATCAAGGACTCACAACATTTTATGCACTGCAGTGCTAGCTAACTGTAGATTATGCTTTCAGTACTAGATTCATTCTCTGATCCTTTGATTGGGTAGATAACATGTCAATTCAAGCTGCAAGATCTCTGATAAGTTGGAGGACATCATCCGGAAGTTGTCATAATTACTTTGCAAGTCTATGGAAGGGGGTGAGAACCAATAGACTCCTAGGTTTTGTATTGAAGTCAATGTACCCAGAGGAGGACGGAAACCAGCTGTCCTCCGGCTACACCATGGTGCTACCCTACAGAGTGCTGTGGAGGCTACTGTAGACCTTCTTCGCAAAATAGTGTTTTAATCAATTATTTGGTGACGTGATTATATTTAGTATAGTTTTTCTAATAAGGATAACTTTTTAAATGTTTATAAATACATGTTTTTATGATATTCACTGAGGAGGATGGTCCTCCATTCCTCCTCTGAGGAGCTTCCACTGATAGAGAGAGGGGTAGGAAGAGAAAGAGAGAGACACACAGAAAAGGAGGGAGAGAAAGGGAGCGTGTGTATGGCTGGCACAGGTAGAGTGCTACACTGGAAAAAAAGGCGTTATCTGGAACTTAAAAGGATTCTTCTCCCCTCCTTTTCCGGCTGTCTCCGTAAGATACAATTGTGAAAAACCCTTATTGGTTGCAGGTAGAACCCTTTTAGGTTTTAGGAACGCAAAAATGTACTACATAAAACCAAAAAGGGTTTTACCTGGAGCCAAATAGGGTTATCCAATGGAGAAAAAATACTTTTGTAACCCTTTTTTATAAGACTGTAGAGGACAGCGACAGCTCCTCTAAGTAGGCCAGTTCCACCTGGCACTTGGGAACCTCACCCATATCCCCAGAAACCGCTGGCACGGCACCGCCGGGGCCCCTCTCTACCCTACCCCTCTGTCTCTTTTTGTCTACCTCCCTCCCCTCCCCTCCTTTTCTACCGCTCTGTCTCTTTCTCTCTACCTACCTCCCCTCCTTCTCCACCCTCTGTCTCTTTCTACTTACCTCCATCCCCACCTTCTCTACCCCTATGTTTACTTCTCTCAACCTCCCTTCCCTCTCTATATTGCTCTCTATTCATCTCTAGCCTTTTAAAACTCTCTACGTCTCTCTTCCTTTCTCTTCCTCTCGCCCTATACCCTTTGTTCTCCCTTAGTTTCCTAAGGGAGAACAAATGGTAGCCTAGTGGTTAGAGCGTTGGACTAGTAACCGGAAGGTTGCAAGTTCAAACCCCCCAGCTGACAAGGTACAAATCTGTCGTTCTGCCCCTGAACAGGCAGTTCCTAGGCCGTCATTGAAAATAAGAATTTTTTCTTAACTGACTTGCCTAGTTAAATAAAGGTCAAATAAACCAAATAACAAATATTTCCCTGTCCTCCCATTCCTAAACAAAGCATGCAGACACTTTCCCTTATCTAATGTGTTTGCTTACAGTACCAGTCAAAAGTTTGGACACACCTACACATTAATGGGTTTTTCTTTATTTTAATATTTTCTACATTGTAGAATAATAGTGAAGACATCAAAACTATGAAATAACACATATGGAATTGGAAAAATTGTTAAACAAATCTAAATAGAGTTGAAGTCGGAAGATTACATACACCTTAGCCAAATACATTTAAACTCAGTTTTTCATAATTCCTGACATTTCATTCTAGTAAAAACTCCCTTGCTTAGGTCAGTTAGGATCACCACTTCAAGAATGTGAAATGTCAGAATAATAGTTTTATTTCTTTCAGCACATTCCCAGTGGGTCAGAAGTTTACATACGCTCAATTAGTATTTGGTAGCATTACCTTTAAAATCGTTTAACTTGGGTCAGACATTTCAGGTAGCCTTCCACAAGCTTCCCACAATAAGTTGGGTGGATTTTGGCCCATTCCTCCTGACAGAGCTGGTGTAACTGAGTCAGGATTGTAGACCTCCTTGCTCACACACGCTTTTTCAGTTGTGCCCACAAATTTACTATGGGATTGAGGCCAGGGCTTTGTGATGGCCACTCCAATACCTTGACTTTGTTGTCCTTAAAGACATTTTACCAAAACTTTGGAAGTATGCTTGGGGTCATTGTCCATTTGGAAGACCCATTTGTGATCAAGCTTTAACTAACTGATGACTTGAGATGTTGCTTCAATATATTCACATAATTTTCTTTCCTCATGAAGCCATCTATTTTGTGACTTCCACCAGTCCCTCCTGCAGCAAAGCGCCCCCACAACATGATGCTGCCACCCCCACGCTTCAGGATTGGGATGGTATTCCTCGGCTTGCAAGCCGCCACCTTTTTCCTCCAAACATAACGATGGTCATTATGGCTGTCATGAGGACCGCCACAGGAAAAGGAAGACCCAGAGATACCTCTGCTGCTGAGGATAAGTTCATTATACCAGCCTCAGAAATTGCAGCCCAAATAAATGCTTCATGGAGTTACAGTAACATACACATCTCAACATCAACTATTCAGAGGAGATGGTGTAATGCAGGCCTTCATGGTCAAATTGGTTCAAAGAAACCACTACTAAAGGACACCAATATGAAGTAGAGACTTGCTTGGGCCAAGAAACATGAGCAATCAACATTTGACCGGATATCTGTCCTTTGGTCTGATGAGTCCAAATTTGAGATTTTTGGTTCTAACCGCCATGTCTTTGTGAGACGCATAGTAGGTGAATGGATGATCTCTGCATGTGTGGTTCCCACTGTGAAGCATGGAGGAGGTGTGATTGTGTGGGGGTGTTTTGCTGGTGACACTGTCAGTGATTTATTTAGAATTCAAGGCACACTTCACCAGAATGGTTACCACAACATTCTGCATCGAAACGCCATCCCATCTGGTTTGTGCTTAGTGGGACATCATTTGATATCATTTGTTTTTCAACAGGACAATGACGCAACACACGTAAAGGGTGTGTAAGCCTACAGTATTTGACCAAGAAGGAGAGTGATGGAGCGCTGCATCACATGACCTGGCCTGCACAGTCATCTGACCTTAAGCCAATTGAGATGGTTTATGATGAGTTGGTCCGCAGAGTGAAGGAAAAGCAGACAACATGTGCTCAGCATATGTGGGAACTCCTTCAAGACTGTTGGAAAAGCATTGGCTACTTTGAAGAATCTCAACATAACATTTTCTTGGTTACTACATGATTCCATATGTCTTATTTCATAGTTTTGATGTCTTCACTAATAGTAGAAAATAGTAAAAATAAAGAAAAACTCTTGAATAAGTAGGTGTGTCCAAACATGTGACTGATACTATAACTATGAACGGGAGGAAAAATGTGATGTTCAGATCTAACTTACATCTCATTCTGTAAATGATGTTAGGAAGGATCTCATTTAAGATAAGTTGCAAATCTTTGCTCATAATGCCCAAAAATGATTCTTTAGTGAATTGTGGGTATCTCTGCCCTAAATCCAGACAGCGTATATTCTGCTATAGTCTTCAGTTGTTTACCACTGTCTCTGGTTCATCCCGTAAGAAGGTGCTGCCCCACTCTTGTAGTGACCTCATTTTCCCACTCGGCCCAGCGTTTTCTGATGTGAGCCGTTCTAAAATAGCTCTGTACAGCAAAGCGTGGCTCATTTCTATCTTGCATAACAGACTCAACATTCCTTTGCGCTGCCTCGCCGCCATTGAGAAGTTACACTGAGTATCAGGCTGTAGATGTTACACATTACTGATAACAAAATATAAAATACTACAAATACAGACCACAAAAACATTAAAATCTAGATATAAATGATCGGCTTTGAAAAAGCAAACAGACATCACATTTCCAGCTTTACAGACTCTCCATGTCTGTGTTTTTCTCTGTACTGTATACTCCCACTTATTTTGTATCGTTTTCTCTGAGATAATGAGGATTCATATTTCAGAAAATCATTATTTCACTGATTGCTGTGCCTCTATATCAAGGTCTACTGGGCACCCTCAGACTATATTGGAGAAAAATGAAACTGATGGAACAGATGATTATTTGATCTGTAAAAATGCTGTGTGTGCTTTGTAGTGGTCAGAGTAGACTGCTCGAAGGAGAATGTGTTTTAAAACACAAAAGAAATTGGGCAATCATTGAATTGATGGATCTCTTGCTGTTCTTAACGCTGGGTTTGTTTCTGTTGTTGGTTCCCAGGAGTGTAGGAAGGTTTGTCTCTTCATCCTATGGTGTACTGACTGTATATGGCAGAGGGAGGGATGATTCTCTATCCCGCTCTGGTTTTGCAACGCTAAGCCCTCTCTGGGGATTGGACTGCTCCAGGGCTGATTTGGAGCGTGAAGGGCGCTCCAATCTGAGGCGTTTACACAGACCATCCTACTGCTGCCCTCTGGTCTCCTCTGCTACAACACACACACACACACACACACACACACACACACACACACACACACACACACACACACACACACACACACACACACACACACACACACACACACACACACACACACACACACACACACACACACACACACACACACGCACACGCACACACACACACACACTCACATGCGCGTTCACTAACACACACACACACATTTGCTAACATACATGTACATGCACATGCAAGCACGCAGTGGCACACACACACACACACACACACACACACACACACACACACACACACACACACACACACACACACACACACACACACACACACACACACACACACACACACACACACACACACACACACACACACACACACACACACACACACACACACACACACAATCTTGAAAGGATGAAAGTAATGTTCCCCCAACCTTTAAACCCTTGGCCTGACATCAGACTTCCCTGAATACTGGGCCACAAAGAAGATTCAACTGTAAATCTGACTGGTGATGTCAGAAATGGCCAGAGTGGAATGATGCAAGCCAGATGTCTGCATGTCAGATGTAGAATATACATTATGCCTTGGTGGATATTTCTATGAAGATTGTGAATGACAACAGAATATGATATATTTACTCAAGTACTGATGAAAGCAGCAGCGTTCTACAAATCCACTATTTTCCATGTAAGTCTCTGCATTGCTGTAACATCCCATATAGTACACACGGCAGTGTCACTTCCTGCATACAGTGCAGTTTATTAGTCCTGACGTGACTGAGGCTCAGTATGGTATGACGGCCTGTCTGTCCCCTCGCTGCAGTGTGGAAAGGGCTGCCTGTCAGGCAAGGGGCACAACACACACGGACACACTCCAGTACATAGACACACACACGCACACAGACAGAGAAACACACACCCACACTCGCACATAAACATACACAGAAACACACACACACACACACACACACACACACACACACACACACACACACACACACACACACACACACACACACACACACACACACACACACACACACACACACACACACACACACACACACACACACACACACACACACACACACACTGAGGCGAGGGCCTGGCTGGAGTTGGTTGTGTGTGACTGGCGGGACACACCTGTCAGCAGTGGTCTATAGGCATGGGCCTGATGCTATCTTACGGGTGGCTAGGCTGTGATGTTATGTGACGGCTGTGTGTGTGTGTGTGTGTGTGTGTGTGTGTGTGTGTGTGTGTGTGTGTGTGTGTGTGTGTGTGTGTGTGTGTGTGTGTGTGTGTGTGTGTGTGTGTGTGTGTGTGTGTGTGTGTGTGTGTGTGTGTGTGTGTGTGGTGACTGTCTGGGTGAGTCACTGTTATGCCTCTGCTCCCCCACAGAGGACCCTGTCACAGCCTGGTGGTCTGTGTGTGTGTGTGTGTCTGATCAAGACTGTGGTTGTATATATCTTACAATGACGCTGCAATATATAGATACATTATTTGGTATCATATGGCATGAGATAAGCATGTCAGAACGCAGCACAAAGCTCTAATCTGTTTTAGTAATACACTTCATAAGGAGTCTGATTATTATGCAAATCGTGGTACTGTCCGTGTGATTTAGCATATTGGCGTGTATAAGCTAAGCTTATAGCATGCTTTCTCATAGAGCAGATAAATAGTTATGTTATATTTTGCTACAGAGAGACAGAGAGAGACAGTACTGTTAAATCATGTGACCTCAGCAGCCCAGCACATGCATAGGATTAGATATGCAGAATGGCTTCCAGCATTACCGTGCATGTATAATTAGCCGATATGCTGCTTGCAGCTGATAATTCTGCAAAACAATGTTTTTAGGGGGAGAGTGACAAATTCCCAATGAAGTGTGAAAAATAGTGATTGAAAGGGGCTGTGGTTGTAAGCCAACAGCATCCTGTCTGCCCTGCTCTGCTCTCCCCAGACTATACAGACAGAGAAAGCCAATATGGAGCCAATATGTTGCCAATATGGACCCATCTACCACGCACTGTAAATAGCCATCCATTTGATTCTGTCATACACAGACAGAAGGACCACAATCAGTGAATCCATGATGGAAAAACAGAACACAACATCCTGTTTGACAAACAGAGTGAATCCATTTGAGTTTTCACTTAATCATTGTCAACCAAATGGCACCGAAGAGTAACCAAAGAAAAATAATAATAAACAGACAATTATTTTTTTCTTTGTGTTTTATACAAGTATATGAAAGTATGCTTATATATTGGCAGAACTTCATTCAGCTCATTAGCGATAGAGTAGAGTAGAGTTAGAGACAATAGCAATTGGAATAGAAGACCTATAGTGCTGAATACAGGGTTGGGTTGAATCGGCGTACAGTAGCTTCAGTAGTTCAAAGCAGAAGATTCTCTCTGGTTTCATTCTGTCCTCTGAGGCCTGCTGCATGGAACATGGAGCCCTTACCGCAGAGAGAGAGAGAAGGATAGCAAGGGAGAAAGAGTGCATATTTGTATGTGTGTGTGTGTGTGTGTGTGTGTGTGTGTGTGTGTGTGTGTGTGTGTGTGTGTGTGTGTGTGTGTGTGTGTGTGTGTGTGTGTGTGTGTGTGTGTGTGTGTGTGTGTGTGTGTGTGTGTGTGTGTGTGTGTGTGTGTGTGTGTGTGTGTGTGTGTGTGTGTGTGTGTGTGTGTGTGTGTTCATGCATCTGTTTTCTGCAGCAGGTGACAGAGCCTGAGCTCAGGCACTGGGGAGCCCTGCCTGTGGGGGATGGAAGTGGTTATCTGACGCGGGTGGGCGTCGTGCTCAGAACATCTAATTACATCTCCAGCAGCTCCAGCAGGGAGGGCTTGGCTCTGTCGCCCTCAACCCCTGTTTGGGTGCTCTCTTCCTGGGTAGACCACACAAGAGGTGTCACGTGTGCTCCCTCTCCGGGCTCTAGGTCACCAGGCTGCTCGTTAGCGCGCACACCTGTCACCAGCATTACTCGCATAATGACACCAACCTGGACTCCATCACCTCCTTGATTACCTTTATATGTCCCTCCCTTTGGTTTCTACCCCGGTCGTCATTGTTCCTGATTCATGTCGGTGCCGCTGTTTGTGTTTCTTGTTTTGTCCATTTATTTATTACATTAATTCACTCCCTGAACTTGCTTCCCGACTCTCAGCATACTCGTTACAGAATGACCACTCATCATTTTTATTTTTTAAACATTTTATTTCACCTTTATTTAACCAGGTAGGCAAGTTGAGAACAAGTTCTCATTTACAATTGCGACCTGGCCAAGATAAAGGAAAGCAGTTCGACACATACAACAACACAGAGTTACACATGGAGTAAAACAAACATACAGTCATTAATATAGTAGAAAAATATGTCTATATAAAATGTGAGCAAATGAGGTGAGAAGGGAGGTAAAGGTGAAAAACAAACAAAACAAAAAAAGGCCATGGTGGCAAAAAGTAAATACAATATAGCAAGTAAAACACTGGAATGGTAGAGTGGAAGAATGTGCAAGGTAGAGATAGAAATAATGGGGTGCAAAGGAAAATAAATAAATAAATACAGTAGGGGGAGAGGTAGTTGTTTGGGCTAAATTATAGATGGGCTATGTACAGGTGCAGTAATCTGTGAGCTGCTCTGACAGCTGGTGCTTAAAGCTAGTGAGGGAGATAAGTGTTTCCAGTTTCAGAGATTTTTGTCATTCGTTCCAGTCATTGGCAGCATAGAACTGGAAGGAAGAATTGGTTTTGGTGGTGACCAGAGAGATATACCTGCTGGAGACCTTACCTAGCAGGGTCTTGTAGATGACCTGGAGCCAGTGGGTTTGGCGACGAGTATGAAGCGAGGGCCAGCCAACGAGAGCGTGCAGGTCGCAGTGGTGGTTAGTATATGGGGCTTTGGTGACAAAACGGATGGCACTGTGATAGACTGCATCCAATTTTTTGAGTAGAGTGTTGGAGGCTATTTTGTAATTGACATCGCCAAAGTCGAGGATCGGTAGGATGGTCAGTTTTACAAGGGTATGTTTGGCAGCATGAGTGAAGGATGCTTTGTTGCGAAATAGGAAGCCAATTTTAGATTTAACCTTGGATTGGAGATGTTTGATGTGAGTCTGGAAGGAGAGTTTACAGTCTAACCAGACACCTAGGTATTTGTAGTTGCCCACATATTCTAAGTCAGAACCATCCAGAGTAGTGATGTTGGACAGGCGGGCGGGCATCCCCACAGCATGATGCTACCACCTCCATGCTTCACTGTAGGGTTGGTGCCAGGTTTCATCCAGATGTGGCACTTGGTATTCAGGCCAAAGAGTTCAATCTTGGTTTCATCAGACCATAGAATCTTGTTTCTCATGGTATGAGAGTCTTTTAGGTGCCTTTTGGCAAACTCCAAGTGGGCTGTCATGTGCCTTTTACTGAGGAGTGGCTTCCGTCTGGCCACTCTACCATCAAGGCCTGATTGGTGGAATGCTGCAGAGATGCATGTCCTTCCGGAAGTTTCTCCCTTCTCCACAGAGGAGCTCTGGAGCTCTGTCAGAGTGACCATCAGGTTCCTGCTCACCTCCCTGGCCAATGCCCTTCTCCCCCGAAAATAGAGCGGCCAGCTCTAGAAAGAGTCTTGATGGTTCCAAACGTCTTCCATTTAAGAATGATGGAGGCCACTGTGTTCTTGGGGACCTTCAGTGCTGCAGAAATGTTTTGGTACCCTTCCCCAGATTTTTCCCTAAACACAATCCTGTCTCGGAGTTCTACAGACAAGTCCTTTGACCTCATGGCTTGGTTTTTGCTCTGACATGCACTGTCAACTGTGGGACTTTTTATAGACAGGTGTGTGTCTTTCCAAATCATGTCCAATCAATTCAATTTACCACAGGTGTACTCCAATGAAGTTGTATAACCATCTCGAGGATGTTTAAGTTCAATTTCGAGTCTCATAGCAAAGGGTCTGAACACTTATGTAAATAAAGTATATCGTTTTTAAAAATTTTAATACATTTGCAAACATTTCTAAAGACCTGTTTTCACTTTGTCGGTATTGTGTATTGTGTGTAGATTGATGAGGGCAAAAAATGATTGAATCCATTTTAAAATAAGTTTGTAACATAACAAAATGTGGCAAAAGTCAAGCGGTCTGAATGCTTTCTGAAGGCCCTGTATGGGACCCTCATTTTCCCTTAGTCTTTATTTTGCGGTGCACACAGCTCAGTAATTGGGCCTGATTGTGTTGGGAGTTTGGCTTTAATGTCTTCCAGGGCACAGCTGTGTAGTGGGAGATGATGAACTCTTACCTGGCTGTGTGGCATCAGTCTCTTTCATCTCTGGCTGCCCTGCTGCTGTTTCAGATGAGAGACTGTGTGGAGGAGAGGGGCAGAGCTACAGGGGAGGCGGTATTATTCGTTTTCGCCATAAACAGACGCGGCTTGCACTGCACACACAACAGAGGGTTCCGCTGGCACACTTTTTAGCACAACACGGCACAGCGGCCTCTTCTGCGTTTGAGTGATGGGGGAGGATAGAGAAAGAGGAAGGAAGAGAGAGATATGCAAACAGAATGAGAGAGAGAAACAAAGAGTGACAGATTGAAGTGAAGTATTATTTGTCTTATATGTAAGGTACAGTGCCTTCAGAAAGTATTCATACCACTTGACTTTTTACACATTTTGTTGTGCTACAAATTTGGATTAAAATGGATTTAATTTACTTTTTTTTTTGTCAACAATCTACACAAAATACTCTAATGTCATAGTGGAAAAAAACATGATGTATATATTCATTTTATTCATGTTAAATAAAACAGTAACATACTGTATTTTGATAAGATAAGCATTCACCCTCCTGAGTCAATACATGTTAGAATCACCTTTGGCAGCGATTACAGCTGTGTCTTTCTGGGTAAGTCTCTCTAAGAGCTTTGCAAACCTGGATTGTACAATATTTGCCCATTATTCTTTTTTAAATTCTTCAAGCTGTCAAGTTGGTTGTTGATCATTGCAGCCATTTTCAAGTCTTGCCATATATTTTCAAGCCGATTTAAGTCTAAACTACAACTAGGCCACTAAGGAACATTTTATGTCATCGTTGTAAGTAACTCCAGTGTATATTTGGCCTTGTGCAACTTATCATCTGACTTGTCAAGCAAATGTACATTCCTGAAGTTATTTACGCTTGCCATAACAACGGGGTTGAATACTTATTGACTCAAGACAATTCAGCTTTTCATTTTTTATTAATTAGTATAAATGTCTAAAAAAATTATTCCACTTTTGATGTTATGGTGGGTAGATCAGTGACACAAAATATGCATGTAATCAATTTTAAATTCAGGCGACAACACAACAAAATGTGGAAAAAGCCAAGGGGCGTGAATACTTTCTGAAGTCACTGTATGTACTTCCCATGCAACCCATGATAACACTATGCCATTCATCTGACTCCATAATGAGTATCTAGCAATATGCAAGAGACTATAGTTGAGTTATCGGAATTGGAAGGTCAAGAAAGGTCTGAGAATGGAATTCTAAATTCAAGTGTGTTTAATTAACGTTGTAAAATGTATGGATTCAAAGCTTAAGTTACAAAGCATTATACTAGGCAAGATCCCAGAGGGAGAGATAGTCATAGTCTGAAAGACCATGCCCCAGGAGTCCCTGGGGTGGAGAGAGAAAGAAAGAGAGTGTATCTCACCTGCACAGCTCAGGAACAACGAAAGAGAGGGAGACAATGAGTGTAAGACCCTTTTATAACCATTTGACCATGTTAGGATTCAAATTCGGAGTTGATAACCAATAGAATACTGTAAAGTTAACCTCCAATCAGATATCAGACCTACAGGATGTAAAGACAACAGAATCTCTGCTTCCCAGATGTGTGACAGAATGGGGTTGAAGAGATAATGAAGCATTCCTAAGACAACACAAAGGAAATTATTTCATACAGTGATAAGTCACTTCGGGGGCTGGACCGCCCTGCAAGATAAAATCTTTACTGGCAACAGAGACATGGAGTGGGTTTGCCATTAAAAGAGCAGAGCTCCCCATCTCTATCTCCATCCCTGTATTCTAAAGGCTGTACAGTACGTTCCTCTGAATCCTCAGAAGGGAGATAAAGGGATTAACAGAGGATACAGAGGATGTGGTTTGATCCAGCCTCTGTGCTGATGTGGGAGGAGCAGCAGCCAGTAAACACACTAGGAGGTGTAATGATAGAAAACCCTGCTATGAACTGGAGAAAGGAGCCTGAACATCATGATCACCAACTGTTTTCAATATTTGTTATTCTAAAATAGAAGACATCATTCTCCGAACTGCATCCAAGCCATGGCTTAGCTTATAGGCAACAGAAAAGTATAATCTTGGTTTTGCTTGTCTGAGGCTTGGTACACATGCCCATGGGAAGGCAGGAATAGCAGTAAGAGCTAGCTGTCTGATGTGCGCTTTGGGGGTATAGTCTGCCCATCTCCCTCTCCTCCCTTTCCACCTGTGGGCAAAGAAGCAGGTTGAAGCCTCACTCCCATTATGAAAAGAATAACAAGCTTCTATGTCTCATTTCAGAGATTCCCACCACACATGTTCTATATTTTCTTTCTCGCTCTCTCTGCTCTCCTCTCTCTCTCCCTGTTCCCCCCCCCCTCTCTCTCTCTCTCTCTCTCTGCTCTCCTCTCTCTCTCTCTCTGCTCTCCTCTCTCTCTCCCTGTTCTCCCCCCCCCTCTCTCTCTCTCTCTCTCTGCTCTCCTCTCTCTCTCCCTGTCCCCCCCCCCTCTCTCTCTCTCTCTCTGCTCTCCTCTCTCTCTCCCTGTTCTCCCCCCTCTCTCTCTCTCTCTCTCTCTCTGCTCTCCTCTCTCTCTCCCTGTCCCCCCCCCCCCTCTCTCTCTCTCTCTCTCTCTGCTCTCCTCTCTCTCTCCCTGTCCCTCCCCCTTTCTCTCTCTCTCTCTCTCTCTGCTCTCCTCTCTCTCTCTCTCTGCTCTCCTCTCTCTCTCCCTGTTCTCCCCCCCTCTCTCTCTCTCTCTCTCTCTCTCTCTCTCTCTGCTCTCCTCTCTCTCTCCCTGTTCTCCCCCCCCTCTCTCTCTCTCTCTCTCTCTCTCTGCTCTCCTCTCTCTCTCCCTGTTCCCCCCCCCCTCTCTCTCTCTCTCTCTCTCTCTCTCTCTCTCTCTCTCTCTCTCTCTCTCTCTCTCTCTCTCTCTCTCTCTCTCTCTCTGTAAGGAATACAGCAGTCTTTTGTTCTGCTGCAATTAGAGACGTTATTGACCGCCTCGCCACGCTAGCCAAGCATTGTTTTGTCGAGTGCAGCCACGCTCTGTGACTGAACCAGAAAAGATAGGAGAGAAAAGAGGAGCAAAGAGGTTTAAACTCGTCTGTGGAATATATCCACAAGCCAGCTAGTCAGGGAGGGAGCCATGGATGAGAGTAGAAACTAGGACAGGAAGCCAGCTAAATGAGAGACAGAAGAAGAAGAAGAAGAAGAAGTAGAAGAGGAAGAAGAAGAAGGCAAGCAGTGAGGGGATCTATAGTGAATGATGACAACAACTATGATGATGTAGAGGAGTAGAGGAGGTGGTGTGTAGAGGAGTAGAGGAGGTGGGGAGAAAATGAGATGAGGGGGTGAGGAGGTGGGGAGTAGAGGAGGTGAGGAGGTGGGGGTAGAGTAGAGGAGGTAGGGAGGTGAGGAGTAGAGGAGTAGAGGAGGTAGGGAGGTGAGGAGTAGAGTAGAGGAGGTAGGGAGGTGAGGAGTAGGGTAGAGGAGGTAGGGAGGTGAGGAGTAGGGTAGAGGAGGTAGGGAGGTGAGGAGTAGAGGAGTAGAGGAGGTAGGGAGGTGAGGAGTAGAGTATAGGAGGTAGGGAGGTGAGGAGTAGATTAGAGGAGGTAGGGAGGTGGGGAGTAGAGTAGAGGAGGTAGGGAGGTGGGGAGTAGAGTAGAGGAGGTAGGGAGTTGAGGAGGTGGGGAGTAGAGTAGAGGAGGTAGGGAAGTGAGGAGGTGAGGAGTAGAGGAGTAGAGGAGGTGAGGAGGTGGAGAGTAGAGTAGAGGAGGTAGGGAGGTGAGAAGGTGAGGAGGTGGGGAGTAGAGAAGTAGAGGAGGTGAGGAGGTGGTGAGTATAGTAGAGGAGGTAGGGAGGTGAGTAAAGAAGGTGAGGAGGTGGGGAGTAGAGTAGAGGAGGTAGGGAGGTGAGTAGGTGGGGAGTAGACGAGTAGAGGAGGTGAGGAGGTGGGGAGTAGAGGAGTAGAGGAGGTGAGGAGGTGGGGAGTAGAGGAGTAGAAGAGTAGAGGAGATGAGGAGGTGGGGAGTAGAGGAGTAGAAGAGTAGAGGAGGTGAGGAGGTGGGGAGTAGAGGAGTAGAGGAGGTGGGGAGTATAGTAGAGGAGGTAGGGAGGTGAGTAGGTGGGGAGTAGACGAGTAGAGGAGGTGAGGAGGTGGGGAGTAGAGGAGTAGAGGAGTAGAGGAGGTGAGGAGGTGGGGAGTAGAAGAGTAGAGGAGTAGAGGAGGTGAGGAGGTGGGGAGTAGAGGAGTAGAGGAGTAGAGGATGTGAGAAGGTGGGGAGTAGAGGAGTAGAGGAGTAGAGGAGGTGAGGAGGTGGGGAGTAGAGGAGTAGAGGAGGTGAGGAGGTGGGGAGTAGAGGAGTAGAGGAGTAGAGGAGGTGAGGAGGTGGGGAGTATAGTAGAGGAGTAGAGGAGGTGAGGAGGTGGGCAGTAGAGGAGTAGACAGGTAGAGGAGGTGAGGAGGTGGGGAGTAGAGGAGTAGAGGAGTAGAGGAGGTGGGGAGTAGAGGAGGAGTAGAGGAGGTGAGGAGGTGGGGAGTAGAAGAGTAGAGGAGGTGAGGAGGTGGGGAGTAGAAGAGTAGAGGAGGTGAGGAGGTGGGGAGTATAGTAGAGGAGGTAGGGAGGTGAGTAGGTGGGGAGTAGACGAGTAGAGGAGGTGAGGAGGTGGGGAGTAGAGGAGTAGAGGAGTAGAGGAGGTATGGAGGTGGGGAGTAGAGGAGTAGAGGAGTAGAGGAGGTGAGGAGGTGGAGAGTATAGTAGAGGAGGTAGGGAGATGAGTAGGTGGGGAGTAGAAGAGTAGAGGAGGTGAGGAGGTGGGGAGTAGAGGAGTAGAAGAGTAGAGGTGGTGAGGAGGTGGGGAGTAGAGGAGTAGAGGAGGTGGGGAGTATAGTAGATGAGTAGAGGAGGTGAGGAGGTGGGGAGTAGAGGAGTAGACGAGTAGAGGAGGTGAGGAGGTGGTGAGTAGAGGAGTAGAGGAGTAGAGGAGTAGAGGAGGTGAGGAGGTGGGGAGTAGAAGAGTAGAGGAGGTGAGGAGGTGGGGAGTAGAAGAGTAGAGGAGGTGAGGAGGTGGGGAGTATAGTAGAGGAGGTAGGGAGGTGAGTAGGTGGGGAGTAGACGAGTAGAAGAGGTGAGGAGGTGGGGAGTAGAGGAGTAGAGGAGTAGAGGATTAGAGGAGGTGAGGAGGTGGGGAGTAGAGTAGTAGAGGAGTAGAGGAGGTGAGGAGGTGGGGAGTATAGTAGAGGGGGTAGGGAGATGAGTAGGTGGGGAGTAGAAGAATAGAGGAGGTGAGGAGGTGGGGAGTAGAGGAGTAGAAGAGTAGAGGAGATGAGTAGGTGGGGAGTAGAGGAGTAGAGGAGGTGAGGAGGTGGTGAGTAGAGGAGTAGAGGAGGTGAGGAGGTGGGGAGTAGAGGAGTAGAGGAGGTGAGGAGGTGGGGAGTAGAGGAGGAGAGGAGGTGAGGAGGTGGGGAGTAGAGGAGTAGAGGAGGTGAGGAGGTGGGGAGAAGAGGAGTAGAGGAGGTGAGGAGGTGGGGAGTAGAGGAGGAGAGGAGGTGAGGAGGTGGGGAGTAAAGGAGTAGAGGAGGTGAGGAGGTGGGGAGTATAGTAGAGGAGGTAGGCAGATGAGTAGATGGGGACTAGAGGAGTAGAGGAGGTGAGGAGGTGGGGAGTAGAGGAGTAGAGGAGGTGAGGAGGTGGGGAGTAGAGGAGGTGAGGAGGTGGGGAGTAGAGGAGTAGAGGAGGTGGGGAGTAGAAGAGTAGAGGAGGTGAGGAGGTGGGGAGTAGAGGAGTAGAGGAGTAGAGGAGGTGGGGAGTATAGTAGAGGAGGTAGGGAGGTGAGTAGGTGGGGAGTAGACGAGTAGAGGAGGTGAGGAGGTGGGGAGTAGAGGAGTAGAGGAGTAGAGGAGGTGAGGAGGTGGGGAGTAGAGGAGTAGAGGAGTAGAGGAGGTGAGGAGGTGGGGAGTAGAGGAGTAGAGGAGTAGACGAGTAGAGAAGGTGAGGAGGTGGGGAGTAGAGGAGTAGAGGAGTAGAGGAGGTGAGGAGGTGGGGAGTAGAAGAGTAGAGGAGTAGAGGAGGTGAGGAGGTGGGGGGGAGTAGAGGAGTAGAGGAGTAGAGGTGGTGAGAAGGTGGGGAGTAGATGAGTAGAGGAGGTGAGGAGGTGGGGAGTAGAGGAGTAGAGGAGTAGAGGAGGTGAGGAGGTGGGGAGTAGAGGAGTAGAGGAGTAGAGGAGGTGAGGAGGTGGGGAGTATAGTAGAGGAGTAGAGGAGGTGAGGAGGTGGGGAGTAGAGGAGTAGAGGAGTAGAGGAGGTGAGGAGGTGGGGGAGTATAGTAGAGGAGGTAGGGAGATGAGTAGGTGGGGAGTAGAAGAATAGAGGAGGTGAGGAGGTGGGGAGTAGAGGAGTAGAAGAGTAGAGGAGATGAGTAGGTGGGGAGTAGAGGAGTAGAGGAGGTGAGGAGGTGGTGAGTAGAGGAGTAGAGGAGGTGAGGAGGTGGGGAGTAGAGGAGTAGAGGAGGTGAGGAGGTGGGGAGTAGAGGGGTAGAGGAGGTGAGGAGGTGGGGAGTAGAGGAGTAGAGGAGGTGAGGAGGTGGGGAGAAGAGGAGTAGAGGAGGTGAGGAGGAGGTGGTGAGTAGAGGAGTAGAGGAGGTGAGGAGGTGGGGAGTAGAGGAGTAGAGGAGGTGAGGAGGTGGGGAGTAGAGGGGTAGAGGAGGTGAGGAGGTGGGGAGTAGAGGAGTAGAGGAGGTGAGGAGGTGGGGAGAAGAGGAGTAGAGGAGGTGAGGAGGTGGGGAGAAGAGGAGTAGAGGAGGTGAGGAGGTGGGGAGTAAAGGAGTAGAGGAGGTGAGGAGGTGGGGAGTATAGTAGAGGAGGTAGGCAGATGAGTAGATGGGGACTAGAGGAGTAGAGGAGGTGAGGAGGTGGGGAGTAGTGGAGTAGAGGAGGTGAGGAGGTGGGGAGTAGAGGAGGTGAGGAGGTGGGGAGTAGAGGAGTAGAGGAGGTGGGGAGTAGAAGAGTAGAGGAGGTGAGGAGGTGGGGAGTAGAGGAGTAGAGGAGGTGGGGAGTATAGTAGAGGAGGTAGGGAGGTGAGTAGGTGGGGAGTAGAGGAGTAGAGGAGGTGAGGAGGTGGGGAGTAGAGGAGTAGAGGAGTAGAGGAGGTGAGAGGAGTAGAGGAGGTGAGGAGGTGGGGGAGTAGAGGAGTAGAGGAGTAGAGGAGGTGAGGAGGTGGGGAGTAGAGGAGTAGAGGAGTAGACGAGTAGAGAAGGTGAGGAGGTGGGGAGTAGAGGAGTAGAGGAGTAGAGGAGGTGAGGAGGTGGGGAGTAGAAGAGTAGAGGAGTAGAGGAGGTGAGGAGGTGGGGAGTAGAGGAGTAGAGGAGTAGAGGTGGTGAGAAGGTGGGGAGTAGAGGAGTAGAGGAGGTGAGGAGGTGGGGAGTAGAGGAGTAGAGGAGTAGAGGAGGTGAGGAGGTGGGGAGTAGAGGAGTAGAGGAGTAGAGGAGGTGAGGAGGTGGGGAGTATAGTAGAGGAGTAGAGGAGTTGAGGAGGTGGGGAGTAGAGGAGTAGACGAGTAGACGAGGTGAGGAGGTGGGGAGTAGAGGAGTAGAGGAGGTGAGGAGGTGGGGAGTAGAGGAGTAGAGGAGTAGAGGAGGTGAGGAGGTGGGGAGTAGAAGAGTAGAGGAGGTGAGGAGGTGGGGAGTAGAAGAGTAGAGGAGGTGAGGAGGTGGGGAGTATAGTAGAGGAGGTAGGCAGATGAGTAGATGGGGACTAGAGGAGTAGAGGAGGTGAGGAGGTGGGGAGTAGAGGAGTAGAGGAGTAGACGAGTAGAGAAGGTGAGGAGGTGGGGAGTAGAGGAGTAGAGGAGTAGAGGAGGTGAGGAGGTGGGGAGTAGAAGAGTAGAGGAGTAGAGGAGGTGAGGAGGTGGGGAGTAGAGGAGTAGAGGAGTAGAGGTGGTGAGAAGGTGGGGAGTAGAGGAGTAGAGGAGGTGAGGAGGTGGGGAGTAGAGGAGTAGAGGAGTAGAGGAGGTGAGGAGGTGGGGAGTAGAGGAGTAGAGGAGTAGAGGAGGTGAGGAGGTGGGGAGTATAGTAGAGGAGTAGAGGAGGTGAGGAGGTGGGGAGTAGAGGAGTAGAGGAGTAGAGGAGGTGAGGAGGTGGAGAGTAGAGGAGTAGAGGAGTAGAGGAGGTGAGGAGGTGGGGAGTATAGTAGAGGAGTAGAGGAGGTGAGGAGGTGGGGAGTAGAGGAGTAGACGAGTAGACGGGTAGAGGAGGTGAGGAGGTGGGGAGTAGAGGAGTAGAGGAGTAGAGGAGGTGAGGAGGTGGGGAGTAGAGGAGTAGAGGAGTAGAGGAGGTGAGGAGGTGGGGAGTAGAGGAGTAGAAGAGTAGAGGAGATGAGTAGGTGGGGAGTAGAGGAGTAGAAGAGTAGAGGAGGTGAGGAGGTGGGGATTATAGTAGAGGAGGTAGGGAGGTGAGTAGGTGGGGAGTAGAGGAGTAGAAGAGTAGAGGAGATGAATAGGTGGGGAGTAGAGGAGTAGAAGAGTAGAGGAGATGAGTAGGTGGGGAGTAGAGGAGTAGAAGAGTAGAGGAGGTGAGGAGGTGGGGAGTATAGTAGAGGAGGTAGGGAGGTGAGTAGGTGGGGAGTAGACGAGTAGAGTAGAGGAGGAGGTAGAGGAGGTGAGGAGGTGGGGAGTAGAGGAGTAGAGGAGGTGAGGAGGTGGGGAGTATAGTAGAGGAGGTAGGGAGATGAGTAGGTGGGGAGTAGAGGAGTAGAGGAGGTGGTGTGTTGGAAAAAAAATATACAAAAAAAACGGAGCAAATTGGAATGCTTTTTGGCCCTAAACAGAGAGTAGACAGTTGCAGAGTACCTTACCACAGCGACTCACCCAAAATGAAGGAAATCTTTGACTATGTACAGACTCAGTGAGCATAGCCTTGATATTGAGAGAGGCTGCCTTAGGCAGACCTAGCTTACAAAAGACCGGCTATGTGCACACTGCCCACAAAATGATGTGTTAACTGAGCTGCACTTCCTAACCTCCTGCCCAATGTATGACCATATTAAGACACATATTTCCCTCAGATTACTCAAACTCACAAAGAATTTGAAAACAAATCCAATTTTGATCAACTCCCATATCTATTGGATGAAATACCACAGTGTGCCACCACAGCAGCAATTTGTGACCTGTTGCCATAAGAAGTCAACCAGCGAAGACAAACACCATTGTAAATACAACCCATATTTATTTTCTATTTTTGCACAACACTGTATATAGCCATAATATGACATTTGAAATGTCTCTTTTCCTTTGAAACTGTTGTGAGTGTCATGTTTACTGTTTATTTCACTTTGGTTGATCTTTTTCACTTGCTTTGGCAATGTAAACATACGTTTCCCATGCCAATAAAGCCATTTGAGAGGGGGGACAGGGGAGGGGGGCTGAACATGACTGGCTGGCTGTTGATCTGTGGCTCAGCCTGGTAGATGAGACTCCTTAGGGAGCAAGCTAGAGCTCTGCCTCTCCTCTGCCTAGATAGATAGATAGATAGATAGATAGATAGATAGATAGATAGATAGATAGATAGATAGATAGATAGATAGATAGATAGATAGATAGGGGAAGAGAGAGGAGAGAGAGAGAGAGACTAGACAGCGATAGAGAGACGAGACAGCAATAGAGAGAAGGGGAAGAGAGGGGAGAGAGGGGAGAGAGGGGAGAGAGAGGGGAGAGAAGAGAGAGAGAGAGAGACGAGACAGCGATAGAGAGAGACGAGACAACGATAGAGACAGCAATAGAGAGAATGAGAGAGAGAAGAACAGTCAGAGGAGAGACGAGGGAGGGAGCAGAATATAGAAAAAGTACAAAAATAGGTGAAAAAGAAGGGCAGAGCAGCGATGAGAATAATAAGTGTAGGACAGAGTATGGAGACGGAGATAGATGGGGGAAACAACCCTCCCCTAGCGCCCTCTCACCCCTCCCCTAGCTCCCTCTCACCCCTCCCCTGCCTCTTTCACCTCTCCCCTAGCTCCCTCTCACCCCTCCCCTACTCGCCCCTCCACACCCAGCCAGAAACAAGCATTTGAAGGACAATCTGCCACAGCTCAGCCACGTGGGGCTTAGTGTACTCCAGGCTTTTTGGGGGAGAAGGACATGTGATAGGGTACTGTTTACTGAGCAGACAGATACTGTTGACACTAAAGGAGGTCAGGGAGAGGGCTGCTCTGAAAAATACATGGCTGTCGTCACTTTACACAACCAAGCTACAACCTCCAACACTTTAGCTTATTGGTCGGCATGACAAATAGAGATTGGACAACAGCTACACAAATGTCAAAATGTACTTGCTTCTCGAAACATGGTTTTCTGCAGTTGTATGATATAATTTAATTGGGATGTGATTTGAGTGAAACGAGTTTACTTATGCTTATACACAGCAAATGTTTGTGAGGTCCCTATTAATTGGAGGTTAGGCAAGATTAGCATATGACACCCATGTGTGACTTGGTGTGTGTGTGTGTGTTTGTGTGTGCGTGTACATTGGGGGTAGTGGAGTGGGCTCAGGTGGACTGTGGAATCTGCAGGAACTCGACAGATGGACTGTTGGAGCAGCTTTGTGCCATTCAGCAACACTCCCTATGACACACACACATACACACATACTTGTTCAGAAGAATGCACTGTGTGCAGAGGCACTACTATTCACGTATCCACTATACACAAAGACCTCACACCCCTTGACTTTTTCCACATTTAGTTGTGTTACAGCCTGAATTTAAAATGCATTACATTTAGATTTTTGGTCACTGGCCTACATACAATACCCCATAATGTCAAAGTAGAATTCTGTTTTTAGAATGAAAATAGAATGAAATGAAAAGCGGATAAGTTCAGGACTAAAAATGTGGTTAGGAAGTCAGATAATAAGTCCACTCTGTGTGCAATAATAGTGTTTAACATGGTTTTTGAATGACAACCTACTTTTTGTACCCATAAATACAATTATCTGTAAGGTCCCTCAGTCGAGCAGTGAATTACAGTGAATTTCAAACACAGATTCAACCACAAAGACCAGATAGGTTTTCCATTGCATCGCAAAGAAGGGCAGCTATTGGGTAGATGGGGGGGGGGGACGACTCATCTTTCAGCAGGACAATAACCTAAAGTATAAGGCCAAATCTAAATGAAGTTGCTTACCAAGAAGACAGCGAATGTTCCTGAGTGGCCGAGTTACAGTTTTGACTTAAATCTACTTAAATCTACTTGAAAATATATGACTAGACCTGCAAATGGTTGCCTAGCAATGATCAACCACCAATTTGACTTAGCTTGAAGAATTTCTAAAATAATAACGTTTTCACTTTGTCATTATGTGGTATTGTGTATAGATGGGTGAGAGAGAAAAACATGTTTTATCCATTCTGAATTCAGGCTGTAACACAACAAAATGTGGATTAAGCTATAGGGTATGACTATCTGAAGGCACTGTCTTCCAATTCATACCCATTCACACGCCCATTCACAGAAACATTTCACCTTCTCAGAAAATCATAACCTCGATTTAACAGCTAAATCTCAGCAGGACATCGATATAACAAGTCTTCTGAAGCTTGTCCAAAAATGCAAATCTTTCTATTTTCCCAACAGGTGTTGAGAGCAGAACAGGGCTGAGGTGGGGAGGGGCCATCTGCCTCCGAGTTTCACGCTCTTAGTAGTAGCAGATTCATCTTTTTTATTTTTGCTTCCATTTGTAGAGAAATTCTAATCATTATCATTTGCAGTTCTTCACTATTTGTCTTGGCTTTGCCAAGGTGTTAGAAATGGAGGTCACTCATCTTGAGTGATCTTGAGCCGGGTCCTGCAAGGAGAGGATCCGGGCAGCTCTCCGTTTTGGACTATTGAGTTCTGGGAACGTATTTGGCCGGGTCCTGCAAGGAGAGGATCCGGGCAGCTCTCCGTTTTGGACTATTTAGTTCTGGGAACCTATTTGGCCGGGTCCTGCAAGGAGAGGATCCGGGCAGCTCTCCGTTTTGGACTATTTGAGTTCTGGGAACCTATTTGGCCGGGTCCTGCAAGGAGAGGATCCGGGCAGCTCTCCGTTTTGGACTATTTAGTTCTGGGAACCTATTTGTCTGGTACCTCTCATGACATGAAAAATTATTTTCATTTTTTTTGTCATGGAAAGTTTTATAAAAGCGATCAAAGTTGCTTCTTCCTTAATTTTCCTGCCCCCTAAAAATCCTAATGTGAAAAATTGGGCCTGATATTCTAAGAGTTGATTCGGGTTGAGCCGGATCTGGCTTAAGATTTGCGTATGTTTGAGACCAATGTATGGCCATGGCTCTGTGAGAAGCACGACTCTCACAGAAATGGAATGAGATTTACTTCATATGATCTCTCTGCCTCTCTGCTCTGATAGACATGAGGCTGGAACTCTCATCTCTCCAGCCTTGCACTTCATCATTTATTTCCTTATAGAATCATAGCTGTGTTTTGGAGGAACTACAACACCCCTGATAAATGTAAATACATTTGCCAAAGTTATAAATTTGCTTCTTCCAGTTCAGAAACCAATTTTATTATTCAGAATAGCCTACTAAACCATGAGAAGGTCTGTAATTTAGCTACAGGCAATCAATAGTTTTTTTTTATTTTTTTGCCTAGCTATGGATTGGGTGTAGCCCAAAAACAAGGCGTAGCCTATAGTCAGGACCCGGTGGAACATCTGTCAGTGAACAGCATGCAGACAAAACAGGCCTTTCGCAATATTAAAATACAATCGCAAGTAAAGTTGGAAAGCAAATGGGTCCTGCTGAACAGAGAAGACTCTAATCCGTATGTTGTAGGCTACTAGTCTTTTGGCACGAACACATTGGCCATCACTGGAAAGTATTCTTCAGACTATAATGTCCTCCTCATATTATAGCCTAGGATACAGTATGTGCATCTCCATACACCTAGGCCTAGGCTATTGATACATTCAAGACATGGTCATTTTTATTGATCTCAGATTCTTAGTTTGTCAGTGTCAAAGTGCCTGTCATTTTATCATTTGTGCAGTATACAAATATTATGCCAATGTCTCCAGCCATGTAAAAGGACTTGCATGAAATGCGTTCATAAATGCGTTCCGATGCTACTAGGATCTTATCCATGTGTGTCTCTACTCTGTTGTTCTATGCCACTACGTAAATGTGATGATATGCATGCAATGCTTTATGAAGCGGCGGCAGGTAGCCTAGTGGTTAGCCCGTTGGTCCACTAACCAAAGAGTTGATAGATCGAATCCCTGAGCTGGTAAAAATCTGTCGTTCTGCCCCTGAACAAGGCAGTTTAACCCACTGTTCCTAGGCTGTCACTGTAAATAAGAATTTGTTCTTAACTGACTTTCCTAGTTTAAAAAAAATATATACAATTTAAAATTCTGCGATAAAACTGGTACTCCCGGTTTGTGACTCCATTAGGTAGTGGCCATCTTTTTTAAAGTACAGATACTTAGTACTTATCAGCTCTGTTCACTTTTGTTATCAAGCTTATCAGCAACTGATATTTGAACACGTTGGCTGTGTGAAGTCCTTTGGTAGTTTTACGCTTTCAGAATAGGGGAAATCCTTAGTAATGGGGGAACAATAGGCTTGAATGTGTTTACCTTCTGGGAAGATATTCCCACAGATATTTACAAGAATGACTTTCATTCAAATTTCTCTATGAGAAAGTTCAAGGTCATTTACTGCATTTCTATACAATTTACTTAAAATGCTATTTGGAGAACAGCAAAAACAAGCAAAAATGACCCCAGTCATTATCACATTTGATGCTGTAGCTTCATTCACCTCAGTCGATCTAGAAACACATAGCCTATTAGCTATACAATTAGCCGCCACATATTAACTCACATTAACTCAGCACCGGGGTTAAAAACTAAAGTTTAACACGTACATAGGGTTCTCTTAGCAGTAGCACCAGCAGTAACAGCAGTAGCAGCAGCTGTAGTAGGAGCAGTGGTAGCAGCAGTAGCAGCAGTAGCACCAGCAGTAGCAGCAGCTATAGTAGCATCAGCAGCAGCAGCTGTAGTAGCAGCAGTAGTAGTAGTAGTAGCAGTAGTAGTAGTAGTAGCAGCAGTAGTAGTAGTAGTAGCAGCAGTAGTAGTAGTAGTTGCAGTTGCAGCAGCAGTAGCAGCAGCAGTAGCACCAGCTGTAGTAGCAGCAGTGGTAGCAGCAGTAGCAGTTGCAGCAGCAGTAGTAGTAGCAGACTGACTCCGCACTGCACAGCAGAGAAGATACAGAGAAGAGAGAGACTGAGAACAGTAGAGCTCCTCAATGTCTCTGCAGACTGGGATTAATCAGAAAGTCAAACACATAGCTATGCATGAATGCACGCATACATGCACGTACACATGCACACACACATCAGAGAGACACACACACACATGCACATACACAGTGTTTGCAAAAGCATATTTTCATGTTGCCCATGTTTCAGATAGTTTTTTTGCAGATACTACATTCAGGTAATTTATTCAACAAGTCACATCTTTTAGAGCACACAGACAGGCACACACACAGGGACATACATTGACTCACACACAGAGCTGTCCCTGCAATCACAGCAGGGGGGGTCTGATTTGAATAAAGAGCAGGACTAAGTGACAAATGCCAAATGCTAGAAAATGTCACCATCAACAATGACACAAAGGCTTCTCCATTTGATGTACCTATATCATGTCAAAAATTGAAAAGGCTGGCCAGAAATGTCCTACAAAACAATCCCAGCGGGAATGCAAGGGACAGACATATTGACACACATAGACACACAGTAACACATAAATCAGACCCAGTAACACCTGAATCAAACACACAGTAACATATGAATCATACACACAGTAACGTATGAATCAGACACACAGTAACATATGAATCATACACACAGTAACATATGAATCAGACACACAGTAACATATGAATCATACACACAGTAACGTATGAATCAGACACACAGTAACATATGAATCATACACACAGTAACATATGAATCAGACACACAGTAACACCTGAATCAGACACACAGTAACACATGAATCAGACACACAGTAATACATGAATCAGGCACACAGTAATACATGAATCATACACACAGTAACACCTGAATCAGACACACAGTAACACATGAATCAGACACACAGTAACACATGAATCAGACACACAGTAACACATGAATAAAAAACGGGGACAGCTCCAGCCGGGGACAGGCCACCAAAACAAAAGCATCCGCTACAAGACCATGGTGCTTGCCTACGGAGCTGTGAGGGGAACGGCACCTCAGTACCTCCAGGCTCTGATCAGGCCCTACACCCAAACAAGGGCACTGCGTTCATCCAGCTCTGGCCTGCTCGCCTCCCTACCACTGAGGAAGTACAGTTCCCGCTCAGCCCAGTCAAAACTGTTCGCTGCTCTGGCCCCCCGATGGTGGAACAAACTCCCTCACGACGCCAGGACAGCGGAGTCAATCACCACCTTCCGGAGACACCTGAAACCCCACCTCTTTAAGGAATACCTAGGATAGGATAAAGTAATCCTTCTCACCCCCCTTAAAAGATTTAGATGCACTATTGTAAAGTGGCTGTTCCACTGGATGTCATAAGGTGAATGCACCAATTTGTAAGTCGCTCTGGATAAGAGCGTCTGCTAAATGACTTAAATGTAATGTAATGTAACATGAATCAGACACACAGTAACACATGAATCATACACACAGTAACACCTGAATCAGACACACAGTAACACATGAATCATACACACAGTAACATATGAATCAGACACACAGTAACATATGAATCAGACACACAGTAACATATGAATCAGACACACAGTAACATATGAATCAGACACACAGTAACATATGAATCAGACACACAGTAACATATGAATCAGACACACAGTAACATATGAATCAGACACACAGTAACATATGAATCAGACACACAGTAACATATGAATCAGACACACAGTAACATATGAATCAGACTAACAAATGAATCTTTGAAATAGTTTTTTGCCTTTTTGTAACATGCATATAAGATGATAGACCAAACAATATATAGGTATTGGTTGAAGCTCAATGTTAAATTCAAATCTCCCTAAGCCGTTATCACACCAATCACAATGAGAATTCACAAATTAACTGAATTGGAAGTACACAGCATACTCCCCGCCTCTTGTCATGAGCCGTCCGGCCGTTACCGAGAACCACATGGTCATTAGCGATTGATTTTTTAACAGTATTTCTTGCGCCAACCTAGGTGAAATTCTAGACATCGGATTAAAAAGAGACTATATGGTAAAGTGACCATTGGACTTAAAATATTCTGCATTTTCAGCTTCCAGGAATTGTGTCCAGATCCTTGTGTCATGGTGCAATGCATTATCATGCTGAAACATGAGGTGATGGCGGTGGATGAATGGCACGACAATGGGCCTCAGGATGTTGTCACAGTGTCTCTGTTCATTCAAATTGCCATCGATAAAATGCAATTGTGTTTCTTGTCCGTAGCTTATGCCTGCCTATACCATAACCCCACAGTTACCATGGGGCACTGTTCACAACGTTTATATCAGCAAACCGCTCACCCACACGACACCATACACATGGTCTGCGGTTGAGAAGACGTACTGCTAATTTCTCAAAAACAACATTGGATGAGGCTTATGGTGGAGAAATGAACATTGAATGATCTGGCAACAGCTCTGGTGGACATTCCTGCTGCCAGCATGCCAAATGCACACTCCCTCCAAACTTGAGGCATCTGTGGCATAGTGTTTTTTGACAAAATGGCCCATTTTAGAGTGGTCTTTTATTGCTCTCCACAAGATGCACCTGTGTAATTATCATGCTGTTTAATCAGCTTCTTGAAATACCACACCTGTCAGGTGGATGGATTATCTTGGCAAAGGAGAAATGATCACTAACAGGGTTGTAAACAAATGTGTGCACAACATTTAAGAGAAATCAGCTATTTGTGCGTATGGAAATTATCTGGGATCTTTTATTTCAGCTCATGAAACTTGGGACCAACACTTTACATGCTGCGTTTATATTTTTTACTCAGAAATCTTGGCAACCAAATCAAATCTCCTGCGGCCAAATTCGGTCCGCGGGCTGCCAGTTGGGGAACCCTGGTGTAGAGTATTTCTGTAATAATGTGAGAACTTGCAAGTCTGTCTCCCTGTCTGACCTTGTGCTGCTCTGGCTGCTGTGAATACTGTAAAATACATACTCTGCCTTTCTCCTCTCTCTGCGCCCAACCTCTCTCACATCAGCCTTAGCATCACATTAATCTTTTTTCTCTACCTTTACCTACCTCCCACTATCTCTTTCCCTTGCTACCTTCCACTTTCCCTCCCTCTTTTCCTCATCACTCTCTTCCTCCATGTATTGCTGTGTGTGTGTGTGTGTGTGTGTGTGTGTGTGTGTGTGTGTGTGTGTGTGTGTGTGTGTGTGTGTGTGTGTGTGTGTGTGTGTGTGTGTGTGTGTGTGTGTGTGTGTGTGTGTGTGTGTGTGTGTGTGTGTGTGTGTGTGTGTGTGTGTGTGTGTGTGTGTGTGTGTGTGTGTGTGTGTGTGTGTGGATGCGGCACCCCACTGCGCTGTGTCTACCATGTTCACAGTCAGTGCAGAGCTGATTGGAGCCTGCATGGTGTGATAATGGGCCTTTCAGGAGTGCTGAGCAGGGAGAGAGAGAGACGCTGGGACCAACACACACACACACACACAAACACACACATATCTTTCAGATTGGCTGAGCGGGGAGACAAACGCAGGGCCAAAGACTCGACTGGTAATTAAGACCCTGGTGCTCTCGTTTGATGGAAAATGACCCCCTCCCCCTCCCTCTCTCCCTCTGCTCTTTCTACCTCCCCTCCCTTTTCTCATGCTATATGCTCTCCCTCACTGCCAATCCCCCTCCCCCTCCCTCTCTCCCTCTGCTCCTTCTACCTCCCCTCCCTTTCCTCATGCTATATGCTCTCCCTCACTGCCAACCCCCTCCCCCTCCCTCTCTCCCTCTGCTCCTTCTACCTCCCCTCCCTTTCCTCATGCTATATGCTCTCCCTCACTGCCAACCCCCTCCCCCTCCCTCTCTCCCTCTGCTCCTTCTACCTCCCCTCCCTCTCCTCATGCTATATGCTCTCCCTCACTGCCAACCCCCTCCCCCTCCCTCTCTCCCTCTGCTCCTTCTACCTCCCCTCCCTTTCCTCATGCTATATGCTCTCCCTCACTGCCAACCCCCTCCCCCTCCCTCTCTCCCTCTGCTCCTTCTACCTCCCCTCCCTCTCCTCATGCTATATGCTCTCCCTCACTGCCAACCCTCCCTCCCCTCCCTCTCTCCTTCTGCTCTTTCTACCTCCCCTCCCTCTCCTCATGCTATATGCTCTCCCTCCCTACCCCCCTCCCCCTCCCTACTCTACCCTCCATCCACTCCACCCCCCTCCCTCTCCTCATGCTGATTGCTCTCCCTCTGCCATCTCTCACCTGAGTGTTCTACCCAGCTTTCATTGTACTGGTGATTACTGTGGGTAATTACAGTAGCAGTGGATGATATTACCTCCCAGCCTCCCAAGGGGCTCTGCTTTACGCTGTGTGTGTGTATGTTTGAATGAATGTATGTATGTATGTATGTATGTATGTATGTATGTATGTATGTATGTATGTATGTATGTATGTATGTATGTATGTATGTATGTATGTATGTATGTATGTATGTATGTATGTATGTATGTATGTATGTATGTATGTATGTATGTATGTATGTATGTATGTATGTATGTATGTATGTATGTATGTATGTATGTATGTATGTATGTATGTATGTATGTATGTATGTATGTATGTATGTATGTATGTATGTATGTATGTATGTATGTATGTATGTATGTATGTATGTATGTATGTATGTATGTATGTATGTATGTATGTATGTATGTATGTATGTATGTATGTATGTATGTATGTATGTATGTATGTATGTATGTATGTGTGTATGTGTGTATTTTGTGTGTGTGTGTGTGTTTGTTAGTTTGTGTATATGTGTGTTTGAGTGGGTCTGAAAGTGAGACTGCTGTTGCTTCACACCAACGGTCAACATCAACCTCTCAAGTCTTTGACCCAAAAAGAGGGTGAGAGTTTGTCTGGGCTGTTTGAGAAGAGAAGAGACAAAATATATATTTCCCTGTTCACCAGGTTATATTTCTGTCAAAAAATATTTGAATTAAAAAACAGTTTTAGGCAAATGAATATCAAACATTACGCCAGCCACCTCCCCTCACCTTGGCAGCTGCAGAGGCAACAATGTCTGGGTTAGAATCAGATTTGGTTCCCTCTCCCTGTCTATCCCCTACCATCCCTGGTTCCCTCTCTCTGTCTATCCCCTTTCCATCCCTGTTCCCTCTCCCTGTCTATCCCCTTTACATCCCTGGTTCCATCTCCCTGTCTATCCCCTACCATCCCTGGTTCCATCTCCCTGTCTATCCCCTACCATCCCTTGTTCCCTCTCCCTGTCTATCCCTTTTCCATCCCTGGTTCCCTCTCCCTGTCTATCCCCTTTCCATCCCTGGTTCCATCTCCCTGTCTATCCCCTACCATCCCTGGTTCCCTCTCCCTGTCTATCCCCTTTCCATCCCTGGTTCCCTCTCTCTGTCTATCCCCTACCATCCCTGGTTCCCTCTCCCTGTCTATCCCCTTTCCACCCCTGGTTCCATCTCCCTGTCTATCCCCTACCATCCCTGATTCCCTCTCCCTGTCTATCCCCTTTACATCCCTGGTTCCCTCTCCCTGTCTATCCCCTTTCCATCCCTGGTTCCCTCTCCCTGTCTATCCCCTTTCCATCCCTAGTTCCCTCTCCCTGTCTATGCCCTACCATCTCTGGTTCCCTCTCCCTGTCTATCCCCTTTCCATCCCTGGTTCCCTCTCCCTGTCTATCCCCTACCATCTCTGGTTCCCTCTCCCTGTCTATCCCCTTTCCATCCCTGGTTCCCTCTCCCTGTCTATCCCCTTTCCATCCCTGGTTCCCTCTCCCTGTCTATCCCCTTTCCATCCCTGGTTCCCTCTCCCTGTCTATCCCCTACCATACCTGGTTCCCTCTCCCTGTCTATCCCCTACCATCCCTGGTTCCCTCTCCCTGTCTATCCCCTACCATCTCTGGTTCCCTCTCCCTGTCTATCCCCTTTCCATCCCTGGTTCCCTCTCCCTGTCTATCCCCTTTCCATCCCTGGTTCCCTCTCCCTGTCTATCCCCTACCATACCTGGTTCCCTCTCCCTGTCTATCCCCTACCATCCCTGGTTCCCTCTCCCTGTCTATCCCCTACCATCCCTGGTTCCCTCTCCCTGTCTATCCCCTACCATCCCTGGTTCCCTCTCCCTGTCTATCCCCTTTCCATCCCTGGTTCCCTCTCCCTGTCTATCCCCTGCCATCCCTGGTTCCCTCTCCCTGTTTATCCCCTACCATACCTGGTTCCCTCTCGCTGTTTATCCCCTTTCCATCCCTGGTTCCCTCTCCCTGTCTATCCCCCACCATCCCTGGTTCCCTCTCCCTGTCTATCCCCTACCATCCCTGGTTCCCTCTCCCTGTCTATCCCATACCATCCCTGGTTCCCTCTCCCTGTCTATCCCCTACCATCCATGGTTCCCTCTCCCTGTCTATCCCCTACCATCCCTGGTTCCCTCTCCGTGTCTATCCCCTACCATCCCTGGTTCCCTCTCCCTGTTTATCCCCTTTCCATCCCTGGTTCCCTCTCCCTGTCTATCCCCTTTCCATCCCTGGTTCCCTCTCCCTGTCTATCCCCTTTCCATCCCTGGTTCCCTCTCCCTGTCTATCCCCTTTCCATCCCTGGTTCCCTCTCCCTGTCTATCCCATACCATCCCTGGTTCCCTCTCCCTGTCTATCCCCTACCATCCCTGTTCCTTCTCCCTGTCTATCCCCTACCATCCCTGGTTCCCTCTCCCTGTCTGTCCCCTACCATCCCTGGTTCCCTCTCCCTGTTTATCCCCTTTCCATCACTGGTTCCCTCTCCCTGTCTATCCCCTTTCCATCCCTGGTTCCCTCTCCCTGTCTATCCCCTTTCCATCCCTGGTTCCCTCTCCCTGTCTATCCCCTACCATCCCTGGTTCCCTCTCCCTGTCTATCCCCTTTCCATCCTTGGTTCCCTCTCCCTGTCTATCCCCTTTCCATCCCTGGTTCCCTCTCCCTGTCTATCCCCTTTCCATCCCTGGTTCCCTCTCCCTGTCTATCCCCCACCATCCCTGGTTCCCTCTCCCTGTCTATCCCCTACCATCCCTGGTTCCCTCTCCCTGTCTATCCCATACCATCCCTGGTTCCCTCTCCCTGTCTATCCCCTACCATCCATGTTTCCCTCTCCCTGTCTATCCCCTACCATCCCTGGTTCCCTCTCCCTGTCTATCCCCTACCATCCCTGGTTCCCTCTCCCTGTTTATCCCCTTTCCATCCCTGGTTCCCTCTCCCTGTCTATCCCCTTTGCATCCCTGGTTCCCTCTCCCTGTCTATCCCCTTTCCATCCCTGGTTCCCTCTCCCTGCCTATCCCCTGCCATCCCTGGTTCCCTCTCCCTGTCTATCCCATACCATCCCTGGTTCCCTCTCCCTGTCTATCCCCTACCATCCCTCGTCCCTTCTCCCTGCCTATCCCCTACCATCCCTGGTTCCCTCTCCCTGTCTATCCCATTTCCATCCCTGGTTCCATCTCCCTGTCTATCCCCTACCATCCCTGATTCCCTCTCCCTGTCTATCCCCTACCATCCCTGGTTCCCTCTCCCTGTCTGTCCCCTACCATCCCTGGTTCCCTCTCCCTGTTTATCCCCTTTCCATCACTGGTTCCCTCTCCCTGTCTATCCCCTTTCCATCCCTGGTTCCCTCTCCCTGTCTATCCCCTTTCCATCCCTGGTTCCCTCTCCCTGTCTATCCCCTACCATCCCTGGTTCCCTCTCCCTGTCTATCCCCTTTCCATCCCTGGTTCCCTCTCCCTGTCTATCCCCTTTCCATCCCTGGTCCCCTCTCCCTGTCTATCCCCTTTCCATCCCAGGTTCCCTCTCCCTGTCTATCCCCCACCATCCCTGGTTCCCTCTCCCTGTCTATCCCCTACCATCCCTGGTTCCCTCTCCCTGTCTATCCCATACCATCCCTGGTTCCCTCTCCCTGTCTATCCCCTACCATCCATGGTTCCCTCTCCCTGTCTATCCCCTACCATCCCTGGTTCCCTCTCCCTGTCTATCCCCTACCATCCCTGGTTCCCTCTCCCTGTTTATCCCCTTTCCATCCCTGGTTCCCTCTCCCTGTCTATCCCCTTTCCATCCCTGGTTCCCTCTCCCTGTCTATCCCCTTTCCATCCCTGGTTCCCTCTCCCTGCCTATCCCCTGCCATCCCTGGTTCCCTCTCCCTGTCTATCCCATACCATCCCTGGTTCCCTCTCCCTGTCTATCCCCTACCATCCCTCGTTCCTTCTCCCTGCCTATCCCCTACCATCCCTGGTTCCCTCTCCCTGTCTGTCCCCTACCATCCCTGGTTCCCTCTCCCTGTCTATCCCATTTCCATCCCTGGTTCCCTCTCCCTGTCTATCCCCTTTCCATCCCTGGTTCCATCTCCCTGTCTATCCCCTACCATCCCTGGTTCCTTCTCCCTGTCTATCCCCTTTCCATCCCTGGTTCCCTCTCTCTGTCTATCCCCTACCATCCCTGGTTCCCTCTCCCTGTCTATCCCATTTCCATCCCTGGTTCCATCTACCTGTCTATCCCCTACCATCCCTGGTTCCCTCTCCCTGTCTATCCCCTTTCCATCCCTGGTTCCCTCTCCCTGTTTATCCCCTACCATCCCTCGTTCCCTCTCCCTGTCTATCCCCTACCATCCCTGGTTCCCTCTCCCTGTCTATCCCCTTTCCATCCCTGGTTCCCTCTCTCTGTCTATCCCCTACCATCCCTGGTTCCCTCTCCCTGTCTATCCCCTTTCCATCCCTGGTTCCCTCTCCCTGTCTATCCCCTTTCCATCCCTGGTTCCCTCTCCCTGTCTATCCCCCACCATCTCTGGTTCCCTCTCCCTGTCTATCCCCTTTCCATCCCTGGTTCCCTCTCCCTGTCTATCCCATACCATCCCTGGTTCCCCTACCATCCCTGGTTCCCTCTCCCTGTCTATCCCCTACCATCCCTGGTTCCCTCTCCCTGTCTATCCCCTACCATCCCTGGTTCCCTCTCCCTGTTTATCCCCTTTCCATCCTTGGTTCCCTCTCCCTGTCTATCCCCTTTCCATCCCTGGTTCCCTCTCCCTGTCTATCCCCTTTCCATCCCTGGTTCCCTCTCCCTGTCTATCCCCTGCCATCCCTGGTTCCCTCTCCCTGTCTATCCCCTATCATCCCTGGTTCCCTCTCCCTGTCTATCCCCTTTCCATCCCTGGTTCCCTCTCCCTGTCTATCCCCTTTCCATCCCTGGTTCCCTCTCCCTGTCTATCCCCTTTCCATCCCTGGTTCCCTCTCCCTGTCTATCCCCTACCATCCCTGGTTCCCTCTCTCTGTCTTCACAAGCCTCTCCTACCACCATAATGTCTGTGTTCTCTCTGTCTTTCCCTAGTCTCTTATTGTCTCCCCCTAACTCCCCTGTCTTCCCTTGGCTTTCTCCCAAATTCTTGCTTCTGTCTATTCCATTGAACCCTGTCGCCGTACACACATTCTGCAGGTCAGGCAGCCCCAGTCAATCTGATACTGTTATAAAACCAGAGGGATCTGTCGGCTATTTTAGGCACGTGTGTGTGTGTGTAACGTGTATGTATGTATGCATGTGCAGTGTCCCTGAGCCTTTCTATGTTATGAAGTGGGTTTCACATGTATCACATATTAGGTGATATAAAGCTGCTATTTACAGGCCATATATGCTGGCTCAGATAAATAGAACCTGGGAAAAGAGCAAACCCTACCCTCCTCCAACCTCTATGGATTATGAAATATTAGAAATTACACAAACACACCATCACTATCTCATAAAAGTGTGTATGTGTGTGTGTGACAGCTATAGATGGTGCTGCTAAAACCTTGCTGAGCTCACTCTGTCACTGTCCTTGGTGCTGAAAGAGCAGCCCACTCACTAACCACAATGAATGCCGAACAGAATATTAAAACACACACACACACACACACACACACACACACACACACACACACACACACACACACACACACACACACACACACACACACACACACACACACACACACACACACACACACACACACACACACACACACACACACACACACACACACACACACACACACACACACAAAATCAGCCCCAGAGAGGGATGACTGCCATTGGAATGTGGGAAGCTACAATGGGACATGTCAGGGCTTTGATTTCATCCTCTGTCCCAAATCGGGTCCATAATCAGATCAATCAGAGGGCAGGGCCAGCGGCACTCAGGGTCTGGTTAGAGGGGGACAGGGATGGGGGTGTAGAGGGGGAGTAGAGGGAGGGAGAGAGAGGGGGAGAGGGCAGAGCGAGGGTGAAGAGTGGAGAGAGAGGGGGAGACGGCAGAGCGAGGGAGAAGAGTGGAGAGAGAGGGGGGAGAGAGAGGAGAGACTGGGTTGTGGAAAAAGTAAAGGTTTGGGAGAGAAGGGATCTCAACTTGTTTTTATGGGAGAGGGGTATAACTCTGAAACGGAAACTGAACTCCGTAGATGTCCCCTTCCCAGGGAACCAGAGAGAAGTCTTTTGGGCATATGCTTTAGGGTTGTTGTTATTATTACTCCAACTACAAAGGCAGGCAGAGAGAGAGAGACAGAGAGAGACAGAGAGCGAGCGAGAGTGAGTGAGAGAGAAGAAGATAGAGGACGAGAGATGAAGAGAGAGCAGGAAACACAGAATGAGAACCCCCAGTGGTTCAAAGGAAAGCTGTGGAAAACTACCACATGAAAACACCCCCTGACACTCTTATCTCAGTATTCCCAGCAGCATATTGTATTGCGTAGTGATTGGGCAGTTGGCCATTATGAGCTTCCTGGTAGAGATGTGGTAATGCCTGTGGCAGTGGCTCTGGCTGTGACTGGCTATTAGGGACTTTTGTATTGAGTGTGACTCGAGTTGTGGTGCTTACTGTATTTGTGTGTTTTCGTGTGTGTCTGTATGTGTGTCTGTTTCCGTGTGTCTGTGTGTTTCCGTGTGTGTGCGGGTCTGAATATAAGCACCATGGCATGCTCCCTGTCTGGGGCTTCATTTTCCCCACACACTCCACTGCTGCACCATTAAGACTTCCTCTGCTATCTCCTGTACTCTCAGATAATTAGCATGCCTACTAGTGGTGCGCGGGTCAGCTTTTTTTTTCACCCACAATTGCTAATAACCCATCCGCAACAGTGCAACTATATGTGATAAAGTAACTATCACCCTAACTTGCTAAAATATTTTTTTTTATGTAGGCTACAGTCAGAGACAGCAGAACTATTTAAAAAATACATTTTCCTGGCTGATTTAAATATGTTTCTGCTTATGATATCACAAATGTTGGTAGGCTATTTGTTAAACAACTTGTCTATAATTCAATACATTCAGTTTCTCTTCTATCATGTATATGTTGCCCTAGAAGACTAATAAACCCTTTCTCAACAGAATGGCATAAATGGATAGAATGAATGCTTCAATCTAGTTGAAGTTGCTCTGTTAGCCAGTGGCATACCATCCTGCGTCTCACTGCTGGCTTGCTTCTGAAGCTAAACAGGGTTGGTCCTGGATGGGAGACCAGATGCTGCTGGAAGTGGTGTTGGAGGTTTAGTAGGAGGCACTCTTTCCTCAGGTCTAAAAAAATATATATATCTCAGTTCCCCAGGGTAGTGATTGGGGACATTGCCCTGTGTAGGGTGCTGTCTTTGAGATGGGATGTTAAGCAGGTGTCCTGACTTTCTGTGGTCACTAAAGAGCCCATGGCAATTATTTTAGGGGTGTGAAACCTGGTGTCCTGGCTAAATTCATAATCTATCCCTCATATAGTCACCTAATCATCCCTAGCTTACATGTGGTTCATTCCTCCTCTCCCCTGTAACTATTCCCCAGGTTGTTGCTGTAAATGAGAATGTGTTCTCAGTCAACTTACCTGATAAAAATCGGTAAAGTTTTCTCTGTCATCTCTGTTTCTTTCACTGAACAAAGACGTTAGGGACCAGGGAGAAAGTGCAATAACCCCCCATCCAACAAAACAAACGGGAAGATTATTGACATCAGTTTGACCAGCTGTAAGGAAGTAGAAAACTGTGAAGAAGACCCAACATGTTTCTGATAAGATTTCAGTTTGGCTTGGATGCATATTTTATGTGTTTGAAATACTATCAGCTTTTATTATGCTGATGAAGATAGCACCTCTACAAACAGTATCTACCTGTGCATTTGCATTCTCTCAAGATGCTGAAAGAAATCAAATTTCTCCACTCCTGTCAAAATGTTGCCTACATTTTCTGCAAAATGTTAATTCTGTGCAAGTTAATATTCAGACTATGTGAGAGGTTATAGACCTACAGTCAGTGTCCAGATTTCAGTTTCTGTTTAACCTATCTGAACAGTAGTCTACAGTTACTTTGACATGCCATAGATGGGTTGGTTGTTTAGCAACAAAAACAAGGTGTGCACAACTATATGGCCAAACAGGCGGCTTAGATTGTAGACAACATGTAATCTGTTTTTCGTCTCCAATATTCATTTAAAACGTAAATACATTTGCACAATGACCACTTGTTGTCCCGGAAATACATTGTTACAGTTGTAGGTTAGCTAGCTAGTTAGCTAGTTAGCTAATTTTAGCAATATTAGCATTGACATGAAATCAGTCAAAACACAAAACAACAAGACAGGGTATCAATAACAAGATTAAATGAGCTGAAACGAGCCACTTACAATTCCCTACATGGCAGTTTCCTGTCATTCTTTCTATCGATCTAGCCGTCCAGAATCACAACAGGCTGACCCCTGCCCCATGGAAGCGAGCACATCGTTTTCTTGACACTGTCAGCTAACCCACCTATAGGCCTATTTGAAGTCCCCGTCTTGTGACTGTCGAATTTGTATAGCACCTCACAATCATCACACATAGCATAAACAGAACTGCTATCATAGCCGGTGCCGAACATTGTTTTGGGCCCTGTGCTACTATGTATGTATCGGTCCGTTAATAGAAGACTAGTAGGCTAGTAGGCTTTGTGAAGAAAAAATATAGATATTTTATTTATTAATATTTGTTTTTTATTAGGATTTTTCAGGAGTTGCTGCAGTACCCTCATCCACACAATATTTCATAACCCTAAACCTTCCCACCCTGCGGATATAACCGCAGGGACTGTGGGTTATGAGTCAACCCACACATCACTAATTCCTTCATGCAGGACATACAAAGAGACAGGGAGGGATAGAGGGATTGAGTGGGGGGGGTGTAGGAGAGTGAGGGAGAGAGGGAATGTATGTGACTAACTCTGCCTGTTAAGATAGAGGGCCTGGCAGCCAATTTAGTTGCTGTGGATCAGCAACAGTAAAAATTGAGTAATATTTACAAATATATGCAAACAGAAAAAATTACCTGAGAAAAAAAACTTAACTTGACCGAAATAATAATTTAGCAAAAATAATAAACAGTTGGACAAGAGCAATAATTCCTCAACTGTCACTCCCGTCTGAACGAATGGACCAAGGTGCAGCGTACTTAGAGTTCCACGTTTAATAATTATGCAACTCACCAAAAAAACAATACAGAAGAAAACGAAATGTGACACAAAAAACAAGATCCCACAAACAACAGGTGGGAAAAGGCTGCCTAAATATGATCCCCAACCAGAGACAACGATAGACAGCTGCCTCTGATTGGGAACCATACCAAGCCAACAAAGAAATAAAAAACATAGATTGCCCACCCTAGTCACACCCTGACCTAACCAAATAGAGAATTAAAAGGATCTCTAAGATCAGGGCGTGACATCAACTAGGGGACAAAAGCCAAAGCACCTCAAAGATAGGGCATGGACATATGATCCACTGGATGGATTGGATAGATTAGTGAATTCTATTGCTACGATAACAGCTCTGTAGCAACATGTTAGGCTACGTTCCAGTAAAACTCTCCATGAATGAGGACTGAGGACAATGGGTTGTCCCTGCCCTAACCTGACATACACCATTGCTAAACCAGTAATAATTCATACATACTATTTGTATTGACTCTTCACACATCCAACTCTTGCGCACAAGCGCACACACACACACACACACACACACACACACACAATCACCCATGAACACACAATCACACACAAGCACACACATGCAACCAGACTCTCTCACACACACATACACACTCAGTCGACTCTGCTGTTATAGTATATAGCCTACTATTTATCCAACTGCATTACCAAGAAACTACCCACTTTATATTGAAGCAATAAGGCCAGAGGAGGTGTGGTATATGGCCAATATATCGCGGCTAAGAGCTGTTCTTTGTCACGACGCATCGCGGAATGCCTGGATACAGCCGTTAGCCGTAGTGTGTTGGCCATATACCACAATCCCCAGAGGTGCCTTATTGCTATTATACACTGCTTACCAGCGTAATAAGAACAGCAAAAATTAATAAACAAACAGAATTCAAGCTTTGAACCACCCGGTTTCTAATTGTAAATACAGTCATACTTGACATAGCACATCCATTATCAATATTATATATCATATTGTGTGTATATCAGATTAATACTACTATGCATACTACCTTGAGATTTTTTATTGAACTTTTTATTTACTATTGATATTGATTATTGTACTGCAATATTGATGGAGCTTCACCTTTTATACCTGCTGTAAATTGTGTATGTGATGAACAACATTTTTTTGCGTAATTGACAAGACAATGGCCAGCGATAACACATTTATAACCACATTTCTAACCACATTTATAACCAAAGACATAATGTGCACAACTGCGTTTCCAATAAATTATGAAGCGGTTGAAAACATCCCTAAAAATGATAAACTAAATTACGAGAGGCGCTCAAACTTGACCTAAAACCGTGAATTTACCAGTATGCTCCTTATAAGGAGGCAGAGCCTGTTCACCACAGTGGTGAGGACTGTAGGCCTATAGACAGGTTGGTGATACCAAACAAAGATACAAACATTTCTACAAAAAGATATACTATGACAACTACACTCTGTCGTTTGTGTTTTTTACATGGCAACAAAGCATTCTGATTTATTGGACTAGCGATAGCATAGTTAGATTAGCAAACAAGATTTGTAACATACAAATGGCGGCGTGCAAAAAGATGGCGGCCTCCATGCACTTACCACAAATACCTAGTTTGCCATATTGTAGCTTTCTCTCTCTCTCTCTCTCTCTCTCTCTCTCTCTCTCTCTCTCTCTCTCTCTCTCTCTCTCTCTCTCTCTCTCTCTCTCTCTCTCTCTCTCTCCTCCCTCTCTCTCTCTATCTCTCTCTCTCTCCTCCCTCTCTCTCTTTCTCTCTCTCTCTCTCCCACTGTTTCTCTCTCCCACGGTCTCTCTCTCTCCCTCTCTGTCTCTCTCTCTCTCTCTCTCTCTCTCTCTCTCTCTCTCTCTCTCTCTCTCTCTCCCTCCCTCTCCTCCCCTCTCTCTCTCTCTCTCTCTCTCTCTCTCTCTCTCTCTCTCTCTCTCTCTCTCTCTCTCTCTCTCTCTCT